>NW_027175270.1:442500-590000 GCF_028021215.1 Eschrichtius robustus
CGGTTTAGGGTACGGGTTAGGATTAGGGTACGTGTTAGTGTTAGGGTAGGGGTTAGGGTTAGGGTACGCGTTAGGGTTACGGTAGTTATTAAACCTATCCCACACTCTAGATACCCCTTAGCACGTCAAGGAATATTATTTGGGGTCCAGCCATGGAGAAGAGTTTAGACACTAGGAGAAGATAAGAAACACACACATTATCAAGAAATCACATTAGGATTCTCTTTTTAACCTGTTCCTTAAAACACTAGTGCTTAGGAAATCTATTGGAGGCAGAAGCAGTCAAGGGTAGCTTAGGGTTAGGGTTAGGGTTAGGGTACGGCTTAGGGTACGGGTTCGGGTACGGGTTTGGATATGGCGTAGGGTATGGGTTAGGGTTAGGGTTAGGGTTAGTTTGAGGGTTAGGGCTCGGTTTAGGGTTCGGGTTAAGATTAGTGTACGTGTTAGGGTTAGGGTAGGGGTTAGGGTTAGGGTACGCGTTAGGGTTAGGGTAGTTATTAAACCTATCCCACTCTCTAGATACCCTTTAGCACGTCAAGGAATATTATTTGGGGGTCCAGCCATGGAGAAGAGTTTAGACACTAGGAGAAGATAAGGAACACACCCATTATCAAGAAATCACATTAGGATTTTCTTTTTAACCTGTTCCTTAATACACTAGTGCTTAGGAAATCTATTGGAGGCAGAAGCAGTCAAGGGTAGCTTAGGGTTAGGGTTAGGGATAGGTTTAGGTTTAGGGTACGGCTTAGGGTATGGGTTCGGGTCCGGGTTTGGGTATGGCATAGGGTATGGGTTAGGGTTAGGGTTAGGGTTAGTTTGAGGGTTAGGGCTCGGTTTAGGTTACGGGTTAGGATTAGGGTACCTGTTAGGGTTAGGGTAGGGGTTAGGGTTAGGGTACGCGTTAGGGTTAGGGTAGTTATTAAACCTATCCCACTCTCTAGATACCCCTTAGCACGTCAAGGAATATTATTTGGGGGTCCAGCCATGGAGAAGAGTTTAGACACTAGGAGAAAATAAGGAACACACCCATTATCAAGAAATCACATTAGGATTCTCTTTTTAACCTGTTCCTTAAAACACTAGTGCTTAGGAAATCTATTGGAGGCAGAAGCAGTCAAGGGTAGCTTAGGGTTAGGGTTAGGGTTAGGGTTAGGGTTAGGGTACGGCTTAGGGTACGGGTTCGGGTACGGGTTCGTGTACGGCGTAGGGTATGGTTTAGGGTTAGGGTTAGGGTTAGTTTGAAGGTTAGGGCTCGGTTTAGGGTACGGGTTAGGATTAGGGATCGTGTTAGGGTTAGGGTAGGGGTTAGGGTTAGGGTACGCGTTAGGTTTAGGGTAGTTATTAAACCTATCCCACTCTCTAGATACCCCTTAGCACGTCAAGGAATATTATTTGGGGGTCCAGCCATGGAGAAGAGTTTAGACACTAGGAGAAGATAAGGAACACACCCATTATCCTGAAATCACATTAGGATTCTCTTTTTAAACTGTTCCTTAAAACACTAGTGCTTAGGAAATCTATTGGAGGCAGAAGCAGTCAAGGGTAGCTTAGGGTTAGGGTTAGGGTTAGGGTTAGTGTTAGGGTACGGGTTCCGGTACGGGTTCGGGTACGGCGTTGGGTATGGGTTAGGGTTAGGGTTAGGGTTAGTTTGAGGGTTAGGGCTCGGTTTAGGGTACGGGTTAGAATTAGGGTACGTGTTAGGGTTAGGGTAGGGGTTAGGGTTAGGGTACGCGTTAGGGTTAGGGTAGTTATTAAACCTATCCCACTCTCTAGATACCCCTTAGCACGTCAAGGAATATTATTTAGGGGTCCAGCCATGGAGAAGAGTTTAGACACTAGGAGAAGATAAGGAACATACCCATTATCAAGAAATCACATTAGGATTCTCTTTTTAACCTGTTCCTTAAAACACTAGTGCTTAGGAAATCTATTGGAGGCAGAAGCAGTCAAGGGTAGCTTAGGGTTAGGGTTAGGGTTAGTGTTAGGGTACGGCTTAGGGTACGGGTTCGGGTACGGGTTCGGGTACGGCGTAGGGTATGGGTTAGGGTTAGGGTTAGGGTTAGTTTGAGGGTTAGGGCTCGGTGTAGGGTACGGGTTAGGATTAGGGTACGTGTTAGTGTTAGGGTACGCGTTAGGGTTAGGGTAGTTATTAAACCTATCCCACTCTCTAGATACCCCTTAGCACGTCAAGGAATATTATTTGGGGGTCCATCCATGGAGAAGAGTTTAGACACTAGGAGAAGATAAGGAACACACCCATTATCAAGAAATCACATTAGGATTCTCTTTTTAACCTGTTCCTTAAATCACTAGTGCTTAGGAAATCTATTGGAGGCACAAGCAGTCAGGGGTATCTTAGGGTTAGGGTTAGGGTTAGGATTAGGGTTAGTGTTAGGGTACGGGTTCGGGTACGGGTTCGGGTACGGCGTAGGGTATGGGTTAGGGTTAGGGTTAGGGTTAGTTTGAGGGTTAGGGCTCGGTTTAGGGTACGGGTTAGGATTAGGGTACGTGTTAGGGTTAGTGTAGGGGTTAGGGTTAGGGTACGCGTTAGGGTTACGGTAGTTATTAAACCTATCCCACTCTCTAGATACCCCTTAGCACGTCAAGGAATATTATTTGGGGGTCCAGCCATGGAGAAGAGTTTAGTCACTAGGAGAAGATAAGGAACACACCCATTATCAAGAAATCACATTAGGATTCTCTTTTTAACCTGTTCCTTAAAACACTAGTGCTTAGGAAATCTATTGGAGGCAGAAGCAGTCAAGGGTAGCTTAGGGTTAGGGTTAGGGTTAGGGTACGGCTTAGGGTACGGGTTCGGGTACGGGTTCGGGTACGGGTTTGGGTATGGCGTAGGGTATGGGTTAGGGTTAGGGTTAGGGTTAGTTTGAGGGTTAGGGCTCGGTTTAGGGTACGGGTTAGGATTAGGGTACGTGTTAGGGTTAGGGTAGGTGTTAGGGTTAGGGTACGCGTTAGGGTTAGGGTAGTTATTAAACCTATCCCACTCTCTAGATACCCTTTAGCACGTCAAGGAATATTATTTGGGGGTCCAGCCATGGAGAAGAGTTTAGACACTAGGAGAAGATAAGGAACACACCCATTATCCTGAAATCACATTAGGATTCTCTTTTTAACCTGTTCCTTAATACACTAGTGCTTAGGAAATCTATTGGAGGCAGAAGCAGTCAAGGGTAGCTTAGGGTTAGGTTTAGGGTTAGGTTTAGGGTTAGGGTACGGCTTAGGGTACGGGTTCGGGTCCGGGTTCGGGTACGGCGTAGGGTATGGGTTAGGGTTAGGGTTAGGGTTAGTTTGAGGGTTAGGGCTCGGTTTAGGGTACGGGTTAGGATTAGTGTACGTGTTAGGGTTAGGGTAGAGGTTAGGGTTAGGGTACGCGTTAGGGTTAGGGTAGTTATTAAACCTATCCCACTCTCTAGATACCCCTTAGCACGTCAAGGAATATTATTTGGGGGTCCAGCCTTGGAGAAGTGTTTAGACACTAGGAGAAGATAAGGAACACACCCATTATCAAGAAATCACATTAGGATTCTCTTTTTAACCTGTTCCTTAAAACACTAGTGCTTAGGAAATCTATTGGAGGCAGAAGCAGTCAAGGGTAGCTTAGGGTTAGGGTTAGGGTTAGGGTTAGGGTTAGGGTTAGGGTACGGCTTAGGGTACGGGTTCGGGTACGGGTTCGTGTACGGCGTAGGGTATGGGTTAGGGTTAGGGTTAGGGTTAGTTTGAAGGTTAGGGCTCGGTTTAGGGTACGGGTTAGGATTAGGGTTCGTGTTAGGGTTAGGGTAGGGGTTAGGGTTAGGGTACGCGTTAGGGTTAGGGTAGTTATTAAACCTATCCCACTCTCTAGATACCCCTTAGCACGTCAAGGAATATTATTTGGGGGTCCAGCCATGGAGAAGAGTTTAGACACTAGGAGAAAATAAGGAACACACCCATTATCAAGAAATCACATTAGGATTCTCTTTTTAACCTGTTCCTTAAAACACTAGTGCTTAGGAAATCTATTGGAGGCAGAAGCAGTCAAGGGTAGCTTAGGGTTAGGGTTAGGGTTAGGGTTAGGGTTAGGGTACGGCTTAGGGTACGGGTTCGGGTACGGGTTCGTGTACGGCGTAGGGTATGGTTTAGGGTTAGGGTTAGGGTTAGTTTGAAGGTTAGGGCTCGGTTTAGGGTACGGGTTAGGATTAGGGATCGTGTTAGGGTTAGGGTAGGGGTTAGGGTTAGGGTACGCGTTAGGTTTAGGGTAGTTATTAAACCTATCCCACTCTCTAGATACCCCTTAGCACGTCAAGGAATATTATTTGGGGGTCCAGCCATGGAGAAGAGTTTAGACACTAGGAGAAGATAAGGAACACACCCATTATCCTGAAATCACATTAGGATTCTCTTTTTAACCTGTTCCTTAAAACACTAGTGCTTAGGAAATCTATTGGAGGCAGAAGCAGTCAAGGGTAGCTTAGGGTTAGGGTTAGGGTTAGGGTTAGTGTTAGGGTACGGGTTCCGGTACGGGTTCGGGTACGGCGTTGGGTATGGGTTAGGGTTAGGGTTAGGGTTAGTTTGAGGGTTAGGGCTCGGTTTAGGGTACGGGTTAGAATTAGGGTACGTGTTAGGGTTAGGGTAGGGGTTAGGGTTAGGGTACGCGTTAGGGTTAGGGTAGTTATTAAACCTATCCCACTCTCTAGATACCCCTTAGCACGTCAAGGAATATTATTTAGGGGTCCAGCCATGGAGAAGAGTTTAGACACTAGGAGAAGATAAGGAACATACCCATTATCAAGAAATCACATTAGGATTCTCTTTTTAACCTGTTCCTTAAAACACTAGTGCTTAGGAAATCTATTGGAGGCAGAAGCAGTCAAGGGTAGCTTAGGGTTAGGGTTAGGGTTAGTGTTAGGGTACGGCTTAGGGTACGGGTTCGGGTACGGGTTCGGGTACGGCGTAGGGTATGGGTTAGGGTTAGGGTTAGGGTTAGTTTGAGGGTTAGGGCTCGGTGTAGGGTACGGGTTAGGATTAGGGTACGTGTTAGTGTTAGGGTACGCGTTAGGGTTAGGGTAGTTATTAAACCTATCCCACTCTCTAGATACCCCTTAGCACGTCAAGGAATATTATTTGGGGGTCCATCCATGGAGAAGAGTTTAGACACTAGGAGAAGATAAGGAACACACCCATTATCAAGAAATCACATTAGGATTCTCTTTTTAACCTGTTCCTTAAATCACTAGTGCTTAGGAAATCTATTGGAGGCACAAGCAGTCAGGGGTATCTTAGGGTTAGGGTTAGGGTTAGGATTAGGGTTAGTGTTAGGGTACGGGTTCGGGTACGGGTTCGGGTACGGCGTAGGGTATGGGTTAGGGTTAGGGTTAGGGTTAGTTTGAGGGTTAGGGCTCGGTTTAGGGTACGGGTTAGGATTAGGGTACGTGTTAGGGTTAGTGTAGGGGTTAGGGTTAGGGTACGCGTTAGGGTTACGGTAGTTATTAAACCTATCCCACTCTCTAGATACCCCTTAGCACGTCAAGGAATATTATTTGGGGGTCCAGCCATGGAGAAGAGTTTAGTCACTAGGAGAAGATAAGGAACACACCCATTATCAAGAAATCACATTAGGATTCTCTTTTTAACCTGTTCCTTAAAACACTAGTGCTTAGGAAATCTATTGGAGGCAGAAGCAGTCAAGGGTAGCTTAGGGTTAGGGTTAGGGTTAGGGTACGGCTTAGGGTACGGGTTCGGGTACGGGTTCGGGTACGGGTTTGGGTATGGCGTAGGGTATGGGTTAGGGTTAGGGTTAGGGTTAGTTTGAGGGTTAGGGCTCGGTTTAGGGTACGGGTTAGGATTAGGGTACGTGTTAGGGTTAGGGTAGGTGTTAGGGTTAGGGTACGCGTTAGGGTTAGGGTAGTTATTAAACCTATCCCACTCTCTAGATACCCTTTAGCACGTCAAGGAATATTATTTGGGGGTCCAGCCATGGAGAAGAGTTTAGACACTAGGAGAAGATAAGGAACACACCCATTATCCTGAAATCACATTAGGATTCTCTTTTTAACCTGTTCCTTAATACACTAGTGCTTAGGAAATCTATTGGAGGCAGAAGCAGTCAAGGGTAGCTTAGGGTTAGGTTTAGGGTTAGGTTTAGGGTTAGGGTACGGCTTAGGGTACGGGTTCGGGTCCGGGTTCGGGTACGGCGTAGGGTATGGGTTAGGGTTAGGGTTAGGGTTAGTTTGAGGGTTAGGGCTCGGTTTAGGGTACGGGTTAGGATTAGTGTACGTGTTAGGGTTAGGGTAGAGGTTAGGGTTAGGGTACGCGTTAGGGTTAGGGTAGTTATTAAACCTATCCCACTCTCTAGATACCCCTTAGCACGTCAAGGAATATTATTTGGGGGTCCAGCCTTGGAGAAGTGTTTAGACACTAGGAGAAGATAAGGAACACACCCATTATCAAGAAATCACATTAGGATTCTCTTTTTAACCTGTTCCTTAAAACACTAGTGCTTAGGAAATCTATTGGAGGCAGAAGCAGTCAAGGGTAGCTTAGGGTTAGGGTTAGGGTTAGGGTTAGGGTTAGGGTTAGGGTACGGCTTAGGGTACGGGTTCGTGTACGGCGTAGGGTATGGGTTAGGGTTAGGGTTAGGGTTAGTTTGAAGGTTAGGGCTCGGTTTAGGGTACGGGTTAGGATTAGGGTTCGTGTTAGGGTTAGGGTAGGGGTTAGGGTTAGGGTACGCGTTAGGGTTAGGGTAGTTATTAAACCTATCCCACTCTCTAGATACCCTTTAGCACGTCAAGGAATATTATTTGGGGGTCCAGCCATGGAGAAGAGTTTAGACACTAGGAGAAGACAAGGAACACACCCATTATCCTGAAATCACATTAGGATTCTCTTTTTAACCTGTTCCTTAATACACTAGTGCTTAGGAAATCTATTGGAGGCAGAAGCAGTCAAGGGTAGCTTAGGGTTAGGGTTAGGGTTAGGGTTAGGGTTAGGGTACGGCTTAGGGTACGGGTTCGGGTCCGGGTTCGGGTACGGCGTAGGGTATGGGTTAGGGTTAGGGTTAGGGTTAGTTTGAGGGTTAGGGCTCGGTTTAGGGTACGGGTTAGGATTAGTGTACGTGTTAGGGTTAGGGTAGAGGTTAGGGTTAGGGTACGCGTTAGGGTTAGGGTAGTTATTAAACCTATCCCTCTCTCTAGATACCCCTTAGCACGTCAAGGAATATTATTTGGGGGTCCAGCCTTGGAGAAGAGTTTAGACACTAGGAGAAGATAAGGAACACACCCATTATCAAGAAATCACATTAGGATTCTCTTTTTAACCAGTTCCTTAAAACACTAGTGCTTAGGAAATCTATTGGAGGCAGAAGCAGTCAAGGGTAGCTTAGGGTTAGGGTTAGGGTTAGGGTTAGGGTTAGGGTTAGGGTACGGCTTAGGGTACGGGTTCGGGTACGGGTTCGTGTGCGGCGTAGGGTATGGGTTAGGGTTAGGGTTAGGGTTAGTTTGAGGGTTAGGGCTCGGTTTAGTGTACGGGTTAGGATTAGGGTACGTGTTAGGGTTAGGGTACGCGTTAGGGTTAGGGTAGTTATTAAACCTATCCCACTCTCTAGATACCCCTTAGCACGTCAAGGAATATTATTTGGGGGTCCAGCCATGGAGAAGAGTTTTGACACTAGGAGAAGATAAGCAACACACCCATTATCAAGAAATCACATTAGGATTCTCTTTTTAACCTGTTCCTTAAAACACTAGTGCTTAGGAAATCTATTGGAGGCAGAAGCAGTCAAGGGTAGCTTAGGGTTAGGGTTAGGGTTAGGGTTAGGGTTAGTGTTAGGGTACGGGTTCGGGTACGGGTTCGGGTACGGCGTAGGGTATGGGTTAGGGTTAGGGTTAGGGTTAGTTTGAGGGTTAGGGCTCGGTTTAGGGTACGGGTTAGGATTAGGGTACGTGTTAGTGTTAGGGTAGGGGTTAGGGTTAGGGTACACGTTAGGGTTACGGTAGTTATTAAACCTATCCCACACTCTAGATACCCCTTAGCACGTCAAGGAATATTATTTGGGGTCCAGCCATGGAGAAGAGTTTAGACACTAGGAGAAGATAAGAAACACACACATTATCAAGAAATCACATTAGGATTCTCTTTTTAACCTGTTCCTTAAAACACTAGTGCTTAGGAAATCTATTGGAGGCAGAAGCAGTCAAGGGTAGCTTAGGGTTAGGGTTAGGGTTAGGGTACGGCTTAGGGTACGGGTTCGGGTACGGGTTTGGATATGGCGTAGGGTATGGGTTAGGGTTAGGGTTAGGGTTAGTTTGAGGGTTAGGGCTCGGTTTAGGGTTCGGGTTAAGATTAGTGTACGTGTTAGGGTTAGGGTAGGGGTTAGGGTTAGGGTACGCGTTAGGGTTAGGGTAGTTATTAAACCTATCCCACTCTCTAGATACCCTTTAGCACGTCAAGGAATATTATTTGGGGGTCCAGCCATGGAGAAGAGTTTAGACACTAGGAGAAGATAAGGAACACACCCATTATCAAGAAATCACATTAGGATTTTCTTTTTAACCTGTTCCTTAATACACTAGTGCTTAGGAAATCTATTGGAGGCAGAAGCAGTCAAGGGTAGCTTAGGGTTAGGGTTAGGGATAGGTTTAGGTTTAGGGTACGGCTTAGGGTATGGGTTCGGGTCCGGGTTTGGGTATGGCGTAGGGTATGGGTTAGGGTTAGGGTTAGGGTTAGTTTGAGGGTTAGGGCTCGGTTTAGGTTACGGGTTAGGATTAGGGTACGTGTTAGGGTTAGGGTAGGGGTTAGGGTTAGGGTACGCGTTAGGGTTAGGGTAGTTATTAAACCTATCCCACTCTCTAGATACCCCTTAGCACGTCAAGGAATATTATTTGGGGGTCCAGCCATGGAGAAGAGTTTAGACACTAGGAGAAGATAAGGAACACACCCATTATCAAGAAATCACATTAGGATTCTCTTTTTAACCTGTTCCTTAAAACACTAGTGCTTAGGAAATCTATTGGAGGCAGAAGCAGTCAAGGGTAGCTTAGGGTTAGGGTTAGGGTTAGGGTTAGGGTTAGGGTACGGCTTAGGGTACGGGTTCGGGTACGGGTTCGTCTACGGCGTAGGGTATGGGTTAGGGTTAGGGTTAGGGTTAGTTTGAAGGTTAGGGCTCGGTTTAGGGTACGGGTTAGGATTAGGGTTCGTGTTAGGGTTAGGGTAGGGGTTAGGGTTAGGGTACGCGTTAGGTTTAGGGTAGTTATTAAACCTATCCCACTCTCTAGATACCCCTTAGCACGTCAAGGAATATTATTTGGGGGTCCAGCCATGGAGAAGAGTTTAGACACTAGGAGAAGATAAGGAACACACCCATTATCCTGAAATCACATTAGGATTCTCTTTTTAACCTGTTCCTTAAAACACTAGTGCTTAGGAAATCTATTGGAGGCAGAAGCAGTCAAGGGTAGCTTAGGGTTAGGGTTAGGGTTAGTGTTAGGGTACGGCTTAGGGTACGGGTTCGGGTACGGGTTCGGGTACGGCGTAGGGTGTGGGTTAGGGTTAGGGTTAGGGTTAGTTTGAGGGTTAGGGCTCGGTGTAGGGTACGGGTTAGGATTAGGGTACGTGTTAGTGTTAGGGTACGCGTTAGGGTTAGGGTAGTTATTAAACCTATCCCACTCTCTAGATACCCCTTAGCACGTCAAGGAATATTATTTGGGGGTCCATCCATGGAGAAGAGTTTAGACACTAGGAGAAGATAAGGAACACACCCATTATCAAGAAATCACATTAGGATTCTCTTTTTAACCTGTTCCTTAAATCACTAGTGCTTAGGAAATCTATTGGAGGCACAAGCAGTCAGGGGTATCTTAGGGTTAGGGTTAGGGTTAGGATTAGGGTTAGTGCTAGGGTACGGGTTCGGGTACGGGTTCGGGTACGGCGTAGGGTATGGGTTAGGGTTAGGGTTAGGGTTAGTTTGAGGGTTAGGGCTCGGTTTAGGGTACGGGTTAGGATTAGGGTACGTGTTAGGGTTAGTGTAGGGGTTAGGGTTAGGGTACGCGTTAGGGTTACGGTAGTTATTAAACCTATCCCACTCTCTAGATACCCCTTAGCACGTCAAGGAATATTATTTGGGGGTCCAGCCATGGAGAAGAGTTTAGTCACTAGGAGAAGATAAGGAACACACCCATTATCAAGAAATCACATTAGGATTCTCTTTTTAACCTGTTCCTTAAAACACTAGTGCTTAGGAAATCTATTGGAGGCAGAAGCAGTCAAGGGTAGCTTAGGGTTAGGGTTAGGGTTAGGGTACGGCTTAGGGTACGGGTTCGGGTACGGGTTCGGGTACGGGTTTGGGTATGGCGTAGGGTATGGTTTAGGGTTAGGGTTAGGGTTAGTTTGAGGGTTAGGGCTCGGTTTAGGGTACGGGTTAGGATTAGGGTACGTGTTAGGGTTAGGGTAGGTGTTAGGGTTAGGGTACGCGTTAGGGTTAGGGTAGTTATTAAACCTATCCCACTCTCTAGATACCCTTTAGCACGTCAAGGAATATTATTTGGGGGTCCAGCCATGGAGAAGAGTTTAGACCCTAGGAGAAGATAAGGAACACACCCATTATCCTGAAATCACATTAGGATTCTCTTTTTAACCTGTTCCTTAATACACTAGTGCTTAGGAAATCTATTGGAGGCAGAAGCAGTCAAGGGTAGCTTAGGGTTAGGGTTAGGGTTAGGTTTAGGGTTAGGGTACGGCTTAGGGTACGGGTTCGGGTCCGGGTTCGGGTACGGCGTAGGGTATGGGTTAGGGTTAGGGTTAGGGTTAGTTTGAGGGTTAGGGCTCGGTTTAGGGTACGGGTTAGGATTAGTGTACGTGTTAGGGTTAGGGTAGAGGTTAGGGTTAGGGTACGCGTTAGGGTTAGGGTAGTTATTAAACCTATCCCACTCTCTAGATACCCCTTAGCACGTCAAGGAATATTATTTGGGGGTCCAGCCTTGGAGAAGTGTTTAGACACTAGGAGAAGATAAGGAACACACCCATTATCAAGAAATCACATTAGGATTCTCTTTTTAACCTGTTCCTTAAAACACTAGTGCTTAGGAAATCTATTGGAGGCAGAAGCAGTCAAGGGTAGCTTAGGGTTAGGGTTAGGGTTAGGGTACGGCTTAGGGTACGGGTTCGGGTACGGGTTCGGGTACGGGTTTGTGTATGGCGTAGGGTATGGGTTAGGGTTAGGGTTAGGGTTAGTTTGAGGGTTAGGGCTCGGTTTAGGGTACGGGTTAGGATTAGGGTACGTGTTAGGGTTAGGGTAGGGGTTAGGGTTAGGGTACGCGTTAGGGTTAGGGTAGTTATTAAACCTATCCCTCTCTCTAGATACCCCTTAGCACGTCAAGGAATATTATTTGGGGGTCCAGCCTTGGAGAAGAGTTTAGACACTAGGAGAAGATAAGGAACACACCCATTATCAAGAAATCACATTAGGATTCTCTTTTTAACCTGTTCCTTAAAACACTAGTGCTTAGGAAATCTATTGGAGGCAGAAGCAGTCAAGGGTAGCTTAGGGTTAGGGTTAGGATTAGGGTTAGGGTTAGCTTTAGGGTACGGCTTAGGGTACGGGTTCGGGTACGGGATCGAGTACGGCGTAGGGTATGGGTTAGGGTTAGGGTTAAGGTTATTTTGAGGGTTAGGGCTCGGTTTAGGGTACGGGTTATGTTTAGGGTACGTGTTAGGGTTAGGGTACGCGTTAGGGTTAGGGTAGTTATTAAACCTATCCCACTCTCTAAATACCCTTTAGCACGTCAAGGAATATTATTTGGGGGTCCAGCCATGGAGAAGAGTTTAGACACTAGGAGAAGATAAGGAACACACCCATTATCCTGAAATCACATTAGGATTCTCTTTTTAACCTGTTCCTTAATACACTAGTGCTTAGGAAATCTATTGGAGGCAGAAGCAGTCAAGGGTAGCTTAGGGTTAGGGTTAGGGTTAGGGTTAGGGTTAGGGTACGGCTTAGGGTACGGGTTCGGGTCCGGGTTCGTGTACGGCGTAGGGTATGGGTTAGGGTTAGGGTTAGGGTTAGTTTGAGGGTTAGGGCTCGGTTTAGGGTTCGGGTTAAATTAGGGTACGTGTTAGGGTTAGGGTAGGGGTTAGGGTTAGGGTACGCGTTAGGGTTAGGGTAGTTATTAAACCTATCCCACTCTCTAGATACCCTTTAGCACGTCAAGGAATATTATTTGGGGGTCCAGCCATGGAGAAGAGTTTAGACACTAGGAGAAGATAAGGAACACACCCATTATCCTGAAATCACATTAGGATTCTCTTTTTAACCTGTTCCTTAATACACTAGTGCTTAGGAAATCTATTGGAGGCAGAAGCAGTCAAGGGTAGCTTAGGGTTAGGGTTAGTGATAGGTTTAGGGTTAGGGTACGGCTTAGGGTACGGGTTCGGGTCCGGGTTTGGGTATGGCGTAAATTATGGGTTAGGGTTAGGGTTAGGGTTAGTTTGAGGGTTAGGGCTCGGTTTAGGTTACGGGTTAGGATTAGGGTACGTGTTAGTGTTAGGGTACGCGTTAGGGTTAGTGTAGTTATTAAACCTATCCCACTCTCTAGATACCCCTTAGCACGTCAAGGAATATTATTTGGGGGTCCAGCCATGGAGAAGAGTTTAGACACTAGGAGAAGATAAGGAACACACCCATTATCCTGAAATCACATTACGATTCTCTTTTTAACCTGTTCCTTAAAACACTAGTGCTTAGGAAATCTATTGGAGGCAGAAGCAGTCAAGGGTAGCTTAGGGTTAGGGTTAGGGTTAGGGTTAGGGTTAGTGTTAGGGTACGGGTTCCGGTACGGGTTCGGGTACGGCGTTGGGTATGGGTTAGGGTTAGGGTTAGGGTTAGTTTGAGGGTTAGGGCTCGGTTTAGGGTACGGGTTAGGATTAGGGTACGTGTTAGGGTTAGGGTAGGGGTTAGGGTTAGGGTACGCGTTAGGGTTAGGGTAGTTATTAAACTTATCCCACTCTCTAGATACCCCTTAGCACGTCAAGGAATATTATTTGGGGGTCCAGCCATGGAGAAGAGTTTAGACACTAGGAGAAGATAAAGAACACACCCATTATCAAGAAATCACATTAGGATTCTCTTTTTAACCTGTTCCTTAAAACACTAGTGCTTAGGAAATCTATTGGAGGCAGAAGCAGTCAAGGGTAGCTTAGGGTTAGGGTTAGGGTTAGTGTTAGGGTACGGCTTAGGGTACGGGTTCGGGTACGGGTTCGGGTACGGCGTAGGGTATGGGTTAGGGTTAGGGTTAGGGTTAGTTTGAGGGTTAGGGCTCGGTTTAGGGTACGGGTTAGGATTAGGGTACGTGTTAGGGTTAGGGTACGCATTAGGGTTAGGGTAGTTATTAAACCTATCCCACTCTCTAGATACCCCTTAGCACGTCAAGGAATATTATTTGGGTGTGCATCCATGGAGAAGAGTTTAGACACTAGGAGAAGATAAGGAACACACCCATTATCAAGAAATCACATTAGGATTCTCTTTTTAACCTGTTCCTTAAAACACTAGTGCTTAGGAAATCTATTGGAGGCAGAAGCAGTCAAGGGTAGCTTAGGGTTAGGGTTAGGGTTAGGGTACGGCTTAGGGTACGGGTTCGGGTATGGGTTCGGGTACGGGTTTGGGTATGGCATAGGGTATGGGTTAGGGTTAGGGTTAGGGTTAGTTTGAGGGTTAGGGCTCGGTTTAGGGTACGGGTTAGGTTTAGGGTACGTGTTACTGTTAGGGTAGGGGTTAGGGTTAGGGTACGCGTTAGGGTTAGGGTAGTTATTAAACCTATCCCACTATCTAGATACCCTTTAGCACGTCAAGGAATATTATTTGGGGGTCCAGCCATGGAGAAGAGTTT
Source organism: Eschrichtius robustus (assembly GCF_028021215.1). NCBI lineage: Eukaryota > Metazoa > Chordata > Mammalia > Artiodactyla > Eschrichtiidae > Eschrichtius > Eschrichtius robustus. The sequence goes on from NW_027175270.1 coordinate 456,375, forward strand.
AGACACTAGGAGAAGATAAGGAACACACCCATTATCCTGAAATCACATTAGGATTCTCTTTTTAACCTGTTCCTTAATACACTAGTGCTTAGGAAATCTATTGGAGGCAGAAGCAGTCAAGGGTAGCTTAGGGTTAGGGTTAGGGTTAGGGTTAGGGTTAGGGTACAGCTTAGGGTACGGGTTCGGGTCCGGGTTCGGGTACGGCGTAGGGTATGGGTTAGGGTTAGGGTTAGGGTTAGTTTGAGGCTTAGGGCTCGGTTTAGGTTACGGGTTAGGATTAGGGTACGTGTTAGGGTTAGGGTAGGGGTTAGGGTTAGGGTACGCGTTAGGGTTAGTGTAGTTATTAAACCTATCCCACTCTCTAGATACCCCTTAGCACGTCAAAGAATATTATTTGGGGGTCCTGCCATGGAGAAGAGTTTAGACACTAGGAGAAGATAAGGCAAACACCCATTATCAAGAAATCACATTAGGATTCTCCTTTTAACCTGTTCCTTAAAACACTAGTGCTTAGGAAATCTATTGGAGGCAGAAGCAGTCAAGGGTAGCTTAGGGTTAGGGTTAGGGTTAGTGTTAGGGTACGGCTTATGGTACGGATTCGGGTACGGCTTCGGGTACGGCGTAGGGTATGGGTTAGGGTTAGGTTTAGGGTTAGTTTGAGGGTTAGGGCTCGGTTTAGGGTACGGGTTAGGATTAGGGTACGTGTTAGGGTTAGGGTACGCGTTAGGGTTAGGGTAGTTATTAAACCTATCGCACTCTCTAGATACCCCTTAGCACTTCAAGGAATATTATTTGGGGGTCCAGCCATGGAGAAGAGTTTAGACACTAGGAGAAGATAAGGAACACACCCATTATCAAGAAATCACATTAGGATTCTCTTTTTAACCTGTTCCTTAAAACACTAGTGCTTAGGAAATCTATTGGAGGCAGAAGCAGTCAAGGGTAGCTTAGGGTTAGGGTTAGGGTTAGGGTTAGTGTTAGGGTACGGGTTCGGGTACGGGTTCGGGTACGGCGTAGGGTATGGGTTAGGGTTAGGGTTAGGGTTAGTTTGAGGGTTAGGGCTCGGTTTAGGGTACCGGTTAGGATTAGGGTACGTGTTAGTGTTAGGTTAGGGGTTAGGGTTAGGGTACGCGTTAGGGTTACGGTAGTTATTAAACCTATCCCACACTCTAGATACCCCTTAGCACGTCAAGGAATATTATTTGGGGGTCCAGCCATGGAGAAGAGTTTAGACACTAGGAGAAGATAAGGAACACACCCATTATCAAGAAATCACATTAGGATTCTCTTTTTAACCTGTTCCTTAAAACACTAGTGCTTAGGAAATCTATTGGAGGCAGAAGCAGTCAAGGGTAGCTTAGGGTTAGGGTTAGGGTTAGGGTACGGCTTAGGGTACGGGTTCGGGTACCGGTTTGGATATGGCGTAGGGTATGGGTTAGGGTTAGGGTTAGGGTTAGTTTGAGGGTTAGGGCTCGGTTTAGTGTTCGGGTTAAGATTAGTGTACGTGTTAGGGTTAGGGTAGAGGTTAGGGTTAGGGTACGCGTTAGGGTTAGGGTAGTTATTAAACCTATCCCACTCTCTAGATACCCCTTAGCACGTCAAGGAATATTATTTGGGGGTCCAGCCATGGAGAAGAGTTTAGACACTAAGAGAAGATAAGGAAAACACCCATTATCAAGAAATCACATTACGATTCTCTTTTTAACCTCTTCCTTAAAACACTAGTGCTTAGGAAATCTATTGGAGGCAGAAGCAGTCAAGGGTAGCTTAGGGTTAGGGTTAGGGTTAGGGTTAGGGTTATTGTTAGGGTAAGGTTTAGAGTACGGGTTCGGGTACGGGTTCGGGTACGGCGTAGGGTATGGGTTAGGGTTAGGGTTAGGGTTAGTTTGAGGGTTAGGGCTCGGTTTAGGGTACGGGTTAGGATTAGGGTACGTGTTAGGGTTAGGGTAGGGGTTGGGTTAGGGTACGCGTTAGGGTTAGGGTAGGTATTAAACCTATCCCACTCTCTAGATACCCCTTAGCACGTCAAGGAATATTATTTGGGGGTCCAGCCATGGAGAAGAGTTTAGACACTAAGAGAAGATAAGGAACACACCCATTATCAAGAAATCACATTACGATTCTCTTTTTAACCTCTTCCTTAAAACACTAGTGCTTAGGAAATCTATTGGAGGCAGAAGCAGTCAAGGGTAGCTTAGGGTTAGGGTTAGGGTTAGGGTTAGGGTTATTGTTAGGGTAAGGCTTAGAGTACGGGTTCGGGTACGGGTTCGGGTACGGCGTAGGGTATGGGTTAGGGTTAGGGTTAGGTATAGTTTGAGGTTTAGGGCTCGGTTTAGGGTACGGGTTAGGATTAGGGTACGTGTTAGGGTTAGGGTACGCGTTAGGGTTAGGGTAGTTATTAAACCTATCCCACTCTCTAGATACCCCTTAGCACGTCAAGGAATATTATTTGGGGGTCCAGCCATGGAGAAGAGTTTAGACACTAGGAGAAGATAAGGAACACACCCATTATCAAGAAATCACATTAGGATTCTCTTTTTAACCTGTTCCTTAAAACACTAGTGCTTAGGAAATCTATTGGAGGCAGAAGCAGTCAAGGGTAGCTTAGGGTTAGGGTTAGGGTTAGTGTTAGGGTACGGCTTAGGGTACGGGTTCGGGTACGGGTTCGGGTACGGCGTAGGGTATGGGTTAGGGTTAGGGTTAGGGTTAGTTTGAGGGTTAGGGCTCGGTTTAGGGTACGGGTTAGGATTAGGGTACGTGTTAGTGTTAGGGTACGCGTTAGGGTTAGGGTAGTTATTAAACCTATCCCACTCTCTAGATACCCCTTAGCACGTCAAGGAATATTATTTGGGGGTCCATCCATGGAGAAGAGTTCAGACACTAGGAGAAGATAAGGAACACACCCATTATCAAGAAATCACATTAGGATTCTCTTTTTAACCTGTTCCTTAAAACACTAGTGCTTAGGAAATCTATTGGAGGCAGAAGCAGTCAAGGGTAGCTTAGGGTTAGGGTTAGGGTTAGGGTACGGCTTAGGGTACGGGTTCGGGTACGGGTTCGGGTACGGGTTTGGGTATGTCGTAGGGTATGGGTTAGGGTTAGGGTTAGTTTGAGGGTTAGGGCTCGGTTTAGGGTACGGGTTAGGATTAGGGTACGTGTTAGGGTTAGGGTAGGGGTTAGGGTTAGGGTACGCGTTAGGGTTAGGGTAGTTATTAAACCTATCCCACTCTCTAGATACCCTTTAGCACGTCAAGGAATATTATTTGGGGGTCCAGCCATGGAGAAGAGTTTAGACACTAGGAGAAGATAAGGAACACACCCATTATACTGAAATCACATTAGGATCCTCTTTTTAACCTGTTCCTTAATACACTAGTGCTTAGGAAATCTATTGGAGGCAGAAGCAGTCAAGGGTAGCTTAGGGTTAGGGTTAGGGTTAGGGTTAGGGTTAGGGTACGGCTTAGGGTACGGGTTCGGGTCCGGGTTCGGGTACGGCGTAGGGTATGGGTTAGGGTTAGGGTTAGGGTTAGTTTGAGGGTTAGGGCTCGGTTTAGGGTACGGGTTAGGATTAGTGTACGTGTTAGGGTTAGGGTAGAGGTTAGGGTTAGGGTACGCGTTAGGGTTAGGGTAGTTATTAAACCTATCCCACTCTCTAGATACCCCTTAGCACGTCAAGGAATATTATTTGGGGGTCCAGCCTTGGAGAAGAGTTTAGACACTAGGAGAAGATAAGGAACACACCCATTATCAAGAAATCACATTACGATTCTCTTTTTAACCTCTTCCTTAAAACACTAGTGCTTAGGAAATCTATTGGAGGCAGAAGCAGTCAAGGGTAGCTTAGGGTTAGGGTTAGGGTTAGGGTTAGGGTTAGGGTTAGGGTACGGCTTAGGGTACGGTTTCGGGTACGGGTTCGTGTACGGCGTAGGGTATGGGTTAGGGTTAGGGTTAGGGTTAGTTTGAAGGTTAGGACTCGGTTTAGGGTACGGGTTAGGATTAGGGTTCGTGTTAGGGTTAGGGTAGGGGTTAGGGTTAGGGTACGCGTTAGGGTTAGGGAAGTTATTAAACCTATCCCACTCTCTAGATACCCCTTAGCACGTCAAGGAATATTATTTGGGGGTCCAGCCATGGAGAAGAGTTTAGACAATAGGAGAAGATAAGGAACACACCCATTATCCTGAAATCACATTAGGATTCTCTTTTTAACCTGTTCCTTAATACACTAATGCTTAGGAAATCTATTGTAGGCAGAAGCAGTCAAGGGTAGCTTAGGGTTTGGGTTAGGATTAGGGTTAGGGTTAGGGTACGGCTTAGGGTACGGGTTCGGGTACTGGTTCGGGTACGGCGTAGGGTATGGGTTAGGGTTAGGGTTAGGGTTAGTTTGAGGGTTAGGGCTCGGTTTAGGGTACGGGTTAGGATTAGTGTACGTGTTAGGGTTAGGGTAGAGGTTAGGGTTAGGGTACGCATTAGGGTTAGGGTAGTTATTAAACCTATCCCACTCTCTAGATACCCCTTAGCACGTCAAGGAATATTATTTGGGGGTCCAGCCTTGGAGAAGAGTTTAGACACTAGGAGAAGATAAGGAACACACCCATTATCAAGAAATCACATTAGGATTCTCTTTTTAACCTGTTCCTTAAAACACTAGTGCTTAGGAAATCTATTGGAGGCAGAAGCAGTCAAGGGTAGCTTAGGGTTAGGGTTAGGGTTAGGGTTAGGGTTAGGGTACGGCTTAGGGTACGGGTTCGGGTACTGGTTCGGGTACGGCGTAGGGTATGGGTTAGGGTTAGGGTTAGGGTTAGTTTGAGGGTTAGGGCTCGGTTTAGGTTACGGGTTAGGATTAGGGTACGTGTTAGGGTTAGGGTAGGGGTTAGGGTTAGGGTACGCGTTAGGGTTAGTGTAGTTATTAAACCTATCCCACTCTCTAGATACCCCTTAGCACATCAAAGAATATTATTTGGGGGTCCAGCCATGGAGAAGAATTTAGACACTAGGAGAAGATAAGGAACACACCCATTATCAAGAAATCACATTAGGATTCTCTTTTTAACCTGTTCCTTAAAACACTAGTGCTTAGGAAATCTATTGGAGGCAGAAGCAGTCAAGGGTAGCTTAGGGTTAGGGTTAGGGTTAGGGTTAGGGTTAGGGTTAGGGTACGGCTTAGGGTACGGTTTCGGGTACGGGTTCGTGTACGGCGTAGGGTATGGGTTAGGGTTAGGGTTAGGGTTAGGGTTAGTTTGAAGGTTAGGGCTCGGTTTAGGGTACGGGTTAGGATTAGGGTTCGTGTTAGGGTTAGGGTAGGGGTTAGGGTTAGGGTACGCGTTAGGGTTAGGGAAGTTATTAAACCTATCCCACTCTCTAGATACCCCTTAGCACGTCAAGGAATATTATTTGGGGGTCCAGCCATGGGGAAGAGTTTAGACAATAGGAGAAGATAAGGAACACACCCATTATCCTGAAATCACATTAGGATTCTCTTTTTAACCTGTTCCTTAATACACTAATGCTTAGGAAATCTATTGTAGGCAGAAGCAGACAAGGGTAGCTTAGGGTTAGGGTTAGGATTAGGGTTAGGGTTAGGGTACGGCTTAGGGTACGGGTTCGGGTACTGGTTCGGGTACGGCGTAGGGTATGGGTTAGGGTTAGGGTTAGGGTTAGTTTGAGGGTTAGGCCTCGGTTTAGGTTACGGGTTAGGATTAGGGTACGTGTTAGGGTTAATGTAGGGGTTAGGGTTAGGGTACGCGTTAGGGTTAGTGTAGTTATTAAACCTATCCCACTCTCTAGATACCCCTTAGCACATCAAAGAATATTATTTGGGGGTCCAGCCATGGAGAAGAGTTTAGACACTAGGAGAAGATAAGGAACACACCCATTATCAAGAAATCACATTAGGATTCTCTTTTTAACCTGTTCCTTAAAACACTAGTGCTTAGGAAATCTATTGGAGGCAGAAGCAGTCAAGGGTAGCTTAGGGTTAGGGTTAGGGTTAGTGTTAGGGTACGGCTTATGGTACGGGTTCGGTTACGGGTTCGGGTACGGCGTAGGGTATGGGTTAGTGTTAGGTTTAGGGTTAGTTTGAGGGTTAGGGCTCGGTTTAGGGTACGGGTTAGGGGTAGGGTACGCGTTAGGGTTAGGGTAGTTATTAAACCTATCCCACTCTCTAGATACCCCTTAGCACGTCAAGGAATATTATTTGGGGGTCCAGCCATGGAGAAGAGTTTAGACACTAGGAAAAGAAAAGGAACACACCCATTATCAAGAAATCACATTAGGATTCTCTTTTTAACCTGTTCCTTAAAACACTAGTGCTTAGGAAATCTATTGGAGGCAGAAGCAGTCAAGGGTAGCTTAGGGTTAGGGTTAGGGTTAGGGTTAGGGTTAGTGTTAGGTTACGGGTTCGGGTACGGGTTCGGGTACGGCGTAGGGTATGGGTTAGGGTTAGGGTTAGGGTTACTTTGAGGGTTAGGGCTCGGTTTAGGGTACGGGTTAGGATTAGGGTACGTGTTAGTGTTAGGGTAGGGGTTAGGGTTAGGGTACGCGTTAGGGTTACGGTAGTTATTAAACCTATCCCACACTCTATAAACCCCTTAGCACGTCAAGGAATATTATTTGGGGGTCCAGCCATGGAGAAGAGTTTAGACACTAGGAGAAGATAAGGAACACACCCATTATCAAGAAATCACATTAGGATTCTCTTTTTAACCTGTTCCTTAAAACACTAGTGCTTAGGAAATCTATTGGAGGCAGAAGCAGTCAAGGGTAGCTTAGGGTTAGGGTTAGGGTTAGGGTACGGCTTAGGGTACGGGTTCGGGTACGGGTTCGTGTGCGTCGTAGGGTATGGGTTAGGGTTAGGGTTAGGGTTAGTTTGAAGGTTAGGGCTCGGTTTAGGGTACGGGTTAGGATTAGGGTTCGTATTAGGGTTAGGGTAGGGGTTAGGGTTAGGGTACGCGTTAGGGTTAGGGTAGTTATTAAACCTATCCCACTCTCTAGATACCCCTTAGCACGTCAAGGAATATTATTTGGGGGTCCAGCCATGGAGAAGAGTTTACACAATAGGAGAAGATAAGGAACACATCCATTATCCTGAAATCATATTAGGATTCTCTTTTTAACCTGTTCCTTAAAACACTAGTGCTTAGGAAATCTATTGTAGGCAGAAGCAGTCAAGGGTAGCTTAGGGTTATGGTTAGGATTAGGGTTAGGGTTAGGGTACGGCTTAGGGAACGGGTTCGGGTACTGGTTCGGGTATGGCGTAGGGTATGGGTTAGGGTTAGGGTTAGGGTTAGTTTGAGGGTTAGGGCTCGGTTTAGGTTACGGGTTAGGATTAGGGTACGTGTTAGGGTTAGGGTAGGGGTTAGGGTTAGGGTACGCGTTAGGGTTAGGGTAGTTATTAAACCTATCCCACTCTCTAGATACCCCTTAGCACGTCAAAGAATATTATTTGGGGGTCCAGCCATGGAGAAGACTTTAGACACTAGGAGAAGATAAGGAACACACCCATTATCAAGAAATCACATTAGGATTCTCTTTTTAACCTGTTCCTTAAAACACTAGTGCTTAGGAAATCTATTGGAGGCAGAAGCAGTCAAGGGTAGCTTAGGGTTAGGGTTAGGGTTAGGGTTAGGGTTAGTGTTAGGGTACGGGTTCGGGTACGGGTTCGGGTACGGCGTAGGGTATGGGTTAGGGTTAGGGTTAGGGTTAGTTTGAGGGTTAGGGCTCGGTTTAGGGTACGGGTTAGGATTAGGGTACGTGTTAGTGTTAGGGTAGGGGTTAGGGTTAGGGTACGCGTTAGGGTTACGGTAGTTATTAAACCTATCCCACACTCTAGATACCCCTTAGCACGTCAAGGAATATTATTTGGGGGTCCAGCCATGGAGAAGAGTTTAGACACTAGGAGAAAATAAGGAACACACCCATTATCCTGAAATCACATTAGGATTCTCTTTTTAACCTGTTCCTTAATACACTAGTGCTTAGGAAATCTATTGGAGGCAGAAGCAGTCAAGGGTAGCTTAGGGTTAGGGTTAGGGATAGGTTTAGGGTTAGGGTACGGCTTAGGGTATGGGTTCGGGTCCGGGTTTGGGTATGGCGTAGGGTATGGGTTAGGGTTAGGGTTAGGGTTAGTTTGAGGGTTAGGGCTCGGTTTAGGTTACGGTTTAGGATTAGGGTACGTGTTAGGGTTAGGGTAGGGGTTAGGGTTAGGGAACGCGTTAGGGTTAGGGTAGTTATTAAACCTATCCCACTCTCTAGATACCCCTTAGCACGTCAAGGAATATTATTTGGGGGTCCAGCCATGGAGAAGAGTTTAGACACTAGGAGAAGATAAGGAACACACCCATTATCAAGAAATCACATTAGGATTCTCTTTTTAACCTGTTCCTTAAAACACTAGTGCTTAGGAAATCTATTGGAGGCAGAAGCAGTCAAGGGTAGCTTAGGGTTAGGGTTAGGGTTAGGGTACGGCTTAGGGTACGGGTTCGGGTACGGGTTCGGGTACGGGTTTGGGTATGGCATAGGGTATGGGTTAGGGTTAGGGTTAGGGTTAGTTTGAGGGTTAGTGCTCGGTTTAGGGTACGGGTTAAGATTAGGGTACGTGTTAGTGTTAGAGTAGGGTTTAGGGTTAGGTTACGCGTTAGGGTTAGGGTAGTTATTAAACCTATCCCACTCTCTAGATACCCTTTAGCACGTCAAGGAATATTATTTGGGGGTCCAGCCATGGAGAAGAGTTTAGACACTAGGAGAAGATAAGGAACACACCCATTATCCTGAAATCACATTAGGATTCTCTTTTTAACCTGTTCCTTAATACACTAGTGCTTAGGAAATCTATTGGAGGCAGAAGCAGTCAAGGGTAGCTTAGGGTTAGGGTTAGGGTTAGGGTTAGGGTTAGGGTACGGCTTAGGGTCCGGGTTCGGGTCCGGGTTCGGGTACGGCGTAGGGTATGGGTTAGGGTTAGGGTTAGGGTTAGTTTGAGGGTTAGGGCTCGGTTTAGGGTACGGGTTAGGATTAGTGTACGTGTTAGGGTTAGGGTAGAGGTTAGGGTTAGGGTACGCGTTAGGGTTAGGGTAGTTATTAAACCTATCCCTCTCTCTAGATACCCCTTAGCACGTCAAGGAATATTATTTGGGGGTCCAGCCTTGGAGAAGAGTTTAGACACTAGGAGAAGATAAGGAACACACCCATTATCAAGAAATCACATTAGGATTCTCTTTTTAACCAGTTCCTTAAAACACTAGTGCTTAGGAAATCTATTGGAGGCAGAAGCAGTCAAGGGTAGCTTAGGGTTAGGGTTAGGGTTAGGGTTAGGGTTAGGGTTAGGGTACGGCTTAGGGTACGGGTTCGGGTACGGGTTCGTGTGCGTCGTAGGGTATGGGTTAGGGTTAGGGTTAGGGTTAGTTTGAAGGTTAGGGCTCGGTTTAGGGTACGGGTTAGGATTAGGGTTCGTATTAGGGTTAGGGTAGGGGTTAGGGTTAGGGTACGCGTTAGGGTTAGGGTAGTTATTAAACCTATCCCACTCTCTAGATACCCCTTAGCACGTCAAGGAATATTATTTGGGGGTCCAGCCATGGAGAAGAGTTTACACAATAGGAGAAGATAAGGAACACATCCATTATCCTGAAATCATATTAGGATTCTCTTTTTAACCTGTTCCTTAAAACACTAGTGCTTAGGAAATCTATTGTAGGCAGAAGCAGTCAAGGGTAGCTTAGGGTTATGGTTAGGATTAGGGTTAGGGTTAGGGTACGGCTTAGGGAACGGGTTCGGGTACTGGTTCGGGTATGGCGTAGGGTATGGGTTAGGGTTAGGGTTAGGGTTAGTTTGAGGGTTAGGGCTCGGTTTAGGTTACGGGTTAGGATTAGGGTACGTGTTAGGGTTAGGGTAGGGGTTAGGGTTAGGGTACGCGTTAGGGTTAGGGTAGTTATTAAACCTATCCCACTCTCTAGATACCCCTTAGCACGTCAAAGAATATTATTTGGGGGTCCAGCCATGGAGAAGACTTTAGACACTAGGAGAAGATAAGGAACACACCCATTATCAAGAAATCACATTAGGATTCTCTTTTTAACCTGTTCCTTAAAACACTAGTGCTTAGGAAATCTATTGGAGGCAGAAGCAGTCAAGGGTAGCTTAGGGTTAGGGTTAGGGTTAGGGTTAGGGTTAGTGTTAGGGTACGGGTTCGGGTACGGGTTCGGGTACGGCGTAGGGTATGGGTTAGGGTTAGGGTTAGGGTTAGTTTGAGGGTTAGGGCTCGGTTTAGGGTACGGGTTAGGATTAGGGTACGTGTTAGTGTTAGGGTAGGGGTTAGGGTTAGGGTACGCGTTAGGGTTACGGTAGTTATTAAACCTATCCCACACTCTAGATACCCCTTAGCACGTCAAGGAATATTATTTGGGGGTCCAGCCATGGAGAAGAGTTTAGACACTAGGAGAAAATAAGGAACACACCCATTATCCTGAAATCACATTAGGATTCTCTTTTTAACCTGTTCCTTAATACACTAGTGCTTAGGAAATCTATTGGAGGCAGAAGCAGTCAAGGGTAGCTTAGGGTTAGGGTTAGGGATAGGTTTAGGGTTAGGGTACGGCTTAGGGTATGGGTTCGGGTCCGGGTTTGGGTATGGCGTAGGGTATGGGTTAGGGTTAGGGTTAGGGTTAGTTTGAGGGTTAGGGCTCGGTTTAGGTTACGGTTTAGGATTAGGGTACGTGTTAGGGTTAGGGTAGGGGTTAGGGTTAGGGAACGCGTTAGGGTTAGGGTAGTTATTAAACCTATCCCACTCTCTAGATACCCCTTAGCACGTCAAGGAATATTATTTGGGGGTCCAGCCATGGAGAAGAGTTTAGACACTAGGAGAAGATAAGGAACACACCCATTATCAAGAAATCACATTAGGATTCTCTTTTTAACCTGTTCCTTAAAACACTAGTGCTTAGGAAATCTATTGGAGGCAGAAGCAGTCAAGGGTAGCTTAGGGTTAGGGTTAGGGTTAGGGTACGGCTTAGGGTACGGGTTCGGGTACGGGTTCGGGTACGGGTTTGGGTATGGCATAGGGTATGGGTTAGGGTTAGGGTTAGGGTTAGTTTGAGGGTTAGTGCTCGGTTTAGGGTACGGTTTAGGATTAGGGTACGTGTTAGTGTTAGAGTAGGGTTTAGGGTTAGGGTACGCGTTAGGGTTAGGGTAGTTATTAAACCTATCCCACTCTCTAGATACCCTTTAGCACGTCAAGGAATATTATTTGGGGGTCCAGCCATGGAGAAGAGTTTAGACACTAGGAGAAGATAAGGAACACACCCATTATCCTGAAATCACATTAGGATTCTCTTTTTAACCTGTTCCTTAATACACTAGTGCTTAGGAAATCTATTGGAGGCAGAAGCAGTCAAGGGTAGCTTAGGGTTAGGGTTAGGGTTAGGGTTAGGGTTAGGGTACGGCTTAGGGTCCGGGTTCGGGTCCGGGTTCGTGTGCGTCGTAGGGTATGGGTTAGGGTTAGGGTTAGGGTTAGTTTGAAGGTTAGGGCTCGGTTTAGGGTACGGGTTAGGATTAGGGTTCGTATTAGGGTTAGGGTAGGGGTTAGGGTTAGGGTACGCGTTAGGGTTAGGGTAGTTATTAAACCTATCCCACTCTCTAGATACCCCTTAGCACGTCAAGGAATATTATTTGGGGGTCCAGCCATGGAGAAGAGTTTACACAATAGGAGAAGATAAGGAACACATCCATTATCCTGAAATCATATTAGGATTCTCTTTTTAACCTGTTCCTTAAAACACTAGTGCTTAGGAAATCTATTGTAGGCAGAAGCAGTCAAGGGTAGCTTAGGGTTATGGTTAGGATTAGGGTTAGGGTTAGGGTACGGCTTAGGGAACGGGTTCGGGTACTGGTTCGGGTATGGCGTAGGGTATGGGTTAGGGTTAGGGTTAGGGTTAGTTTGAGGGTTAGGGCTCGGTTTAGGTTACGGGTTAGGATTAGGGTACGTGTTAGGGTTAGGGTAGGGGTTAGGGTTATGGTACGCGTTAGGGTTAGTGTAGTTATTAAACCTATCCCACTCTCTAGATACCCCTTAGCACGTCAAAGAATATTATTTGGGGGTCCAGCCATGGAGAAGACTTTAGACACTAGGAGAAGATAAGGAACACACCCATTATCAAGAAATCACATTAGGATTCTCTTTTTAACCTGTTCCTTAAAACACTAGTGCTTAGGAAATCTATTGGAGGCAGAAGCAGTCAAGGGTAGCTTAGGGTTAGGGTTAGGGTTAGGGTTAGGGTTAGTGTTAGGGTACGGGTTCGGGTACGGGTTCGGGTACGGCGTAGGGTATGGGTTAGGGTTAGGGTTAGGGTTAGTTTGAGGGTTAGGGCTCGGTTTAGGGTACGGGTTAGGATTAGGGTACGTGTTAGTGTTAGGGTACGCGTTAGGGTTAGGGTAGTTATTAAACCTATCCCACTCTCTAGATACCCCTTAGCACGTCAAGGAATATTATTTGGGGGTCCATCCATGGAGAAGAGTTCAGACACTAGGAGAAGATAAGGAACACACCCATTATCAAGAAATCACATTAGGATTCTCTTTTTAACCTGTTCCTTAAAACACTAGTGCTTAGGAAATCTATTGGAGGCAGAAGCAGTCAAGGGTAGCTTAGGGTTAGGGTTAGGGTTAGGGTACGGCTTAGGGTACGGGTTCGGGTACGGGTTCGGGTACGGGTTTGGGTATGTCGTAGGGTATGGGTTAGGGTTAGGGTTAGTTTGAGGGTTAGGGCTCGGTTTAGGGTACGGGTTAGGATTAGGATACGTGTTAGGGTTAGGGTAGGGGTTAGGGTTAGGGTACGCGTTAGGGTTAGGGTAGTTATTAAACCTATCCCACTCTCTAGATACCCTTTAGCACGTCAAGGAATATTATTTGGGGGTCCAGCCATGGAGAAGAGTTTAGACACTAGGAGAAGATAAGGAACACACCCATTATACTGAAATCACATTAGGATCCTCTTTTTAACCTGTTCCTTAATACACTAGTGCTTAGGAAATCTATTGGAGGCAGAAGCAGTCAAGGGTAGCTTAGGGTTAGGGTTAGGGTTAGGGTTAGGGTTAGGGTACGGCTTAGGGTACGGGTTCGGGTCCGGGTTCGGGTACGGCGTAGGGTATGGGTTAGGGTTAGGGTTAGGGTTAGTTTGAGGGTTAGGGCTCGGTTTAGGGTACGGGTTAGGATTAGTGTACGTGTTAGGGTTAGGGTAGAGGTTAGGGTTAGGGTACGCGTTAGGGTTAGGGTAGTTATTAAACCTATCCCACTCTCTAGATACCCCTTAGCACGTCAAGGAATATTATTTGGGGGTCCAGCCTTGGAGAAGAGTTTAGACACTAGGAGAAGATAAGGAACACACCCATTATCAAGAAATCACATTACGATTCTCTTTTTAACCTCTTCCTTAAAACACTAGTGCTTAGGAAATCTATTGGAGGCAGAAGCAGTCAAGGGTAGCTTAGGGTTAGGGTTAGGGTTAGGGTTAGGGTTAGGGTACGGCTTAGGGTACGGTTTCGGGTACGGGTTCGTGTACGGCGTAGGGTATGGGTTAGGGTTAGGGTTAGGGTTAGTTTGAAGGTTAGGACTCGGTTTAGGGTACGGGTTAGGATTAGGGTTCGTGTTAGGGTTAGGGTAGGGGTTAGGGTTAGGGTACGCGTTAGGGTTAGGGAAGTTATTAAACCTATCCCACTCTCTAGATACCCCTTAGCACGTCAAGGAATATTATTTGGGGGTCCAGCCATGGAGAAGAGTTTAGACAATAGGAGAAGATAAGGAACACACCCATTATCCTGAAATCACATTAGGATTCTCTTTTTAACCTGTTCCTTAATACACTAATGCTTAGGAAATCTATTGTAGGCAGAAGCAGTCAAGGGTAGCTTAGGGTTTGGGTTAGGATTAGGGTTAGGGTTAGGGTACGGCTTAGGGTACGGGTTCGGGTACTGGTTCGGGTACGGCGTAGGGTATGGGTTAGGGTTAGGGTTAGGGTTAGTTTGAGGGTTAGGGCTCGGTTTAGGGTACGGGTTAGGATTAGTGTACGTGTTAGGGTTAGGGTAGAGGTTAGGGTTAGGGTACGCATTAGGGTTAGGGTAGTTATTAAACCTATCCCACTCTCTAGATACCCCTTAGCACGTCAAGGAATATTATTTGGGGGTCCAGCCTTGGAGAAGAGTTTAGACACTAGGAGAAGATAAGGAACACACCCATTATCAAGAAATCACATTAGGATTCTCTTTTTAACCTGTTCCTTAAAACACTAGTGCTTAGGAAATCTATTGGAGGCAGAAGCAGTCAAGGGTAGCTTAGGGTTAGGGTTAGGGTTAGGGTTAGGGTTAGGGTACGGCTTAGGGTACGGGTTCGGGTACTGGTTCGGGTACGGCGTAGGGTATGGGTTAGGGTTAGGGTTAGGGTTAGTTTGAGGGTTAGGGCTCGGTTTAGGTTACGGGTTAGGATTAGGGTACGTGTTAGGGTTAGGGTAGGGGTTAGGGTTAGGGTACGCGTTAGGGTTAGTGTAGTTATTAAACCTATCCCACTCTCTAGATACCCCTTAGCACATCAAAGAATATTATTTGGGGGTCCAGCCATGGAGAAGAATTTAGACACTAGGAGAAGATAAGGAACACACCCATTATCAAGAAATCACATTAGGATTCTCTTTTTAACCTGTTCCTTAAAACACTAGTGCTTAGGAAATCTATTGGAGGCAGAAGCAGTCAAGGGTAGCTTAGGGTTAGGGTTAGGGTTAGGGTTAGGGTTAGGGTTAGGGTACGGCTTAGGGTACGGTTTCGGGTACGGGTTCGTGTACGGCGTAGGGTATGGGTTAGGGTTAGGGTTAGGGTTAGGGTTAGTTTGAAGGTTAGGGCTCGGTTTAGGGTACGGGTTAGGATTAGGGTTCGTGTTAGGGTTAGGGTAGGGGTTAGGGTTAGGGTACGCGTTAGGGTTAGGGAAGTTATTAAACCTATCCCACTCTCTAGATACCCCTTAGCACGTCAAGGAATATTATTTGGGGGTCCAGCCATGGGGAAGAGTTTAGACAATAGGAGAAGATAAGGAACACACCCATTATCCTGAAATCACATTAGGATTCTCTTTTTAACCTGTTCCTTAATACACTAATGCTTAGGAAATCTATTGTAGGCAGAAGCAGACAAGGGTAGCTTAGGGTTAGGGTTAGGATTAGGGTTAGGGTTAGGGTACGGCTTAGGGTACGGGTTCGGGTACTGGTTCGGGTACGGCGTAGGGTATGGGTTAGGGTTAGGGTTAGGGTTAGTTTGAGGGTTAGGCCTCGGTTTAGGTTAGGGTTAGGGTTAGGGTTAGGGTTAGGGTTAGGGTTAGGGTTAGGGTTAGGGTTAGGGTTAGGGTTAGTGTTAGGGTACGGGTTCGGGTACGGGTTCGGGTACGGGTTAGGGTTAGGGTTAGGGTTAGTTTGAAGGTTAGGGCTCGGTTTAGGGTACGGGTTAGGATTAGGGTTCGTATTAGGGTTAGGGTAGGGGTTAGGGTTAGGGTACGCGTTAGGGTTAGGGTAGTTATTAAACCTATCCCACTCTCTAGATACCCCTTAGCACGTCAAAGAATATTATTTGGGGGTCCAGCCATGGAGAAGACTTTAGACACTAGGAGAAGATAAGGAACACACCCATTATCAAGAAATCACATTAGGATTCTCTTTTTAACCTGTTCCTTAAAACACTAGTGCTTAGGAAATCTATTGGAGGCAGAAGCAGTCAAGGGTAGCTTAGGGTTAGGGTTAGGGTTAGGGTTAGGGTTAGTGTTAGGGTACGGGTTCGGGTACGGGTTCGGGTACGGCGTAGGGTATGGGTTAGGGTTAGGGTTAGGGTTAGTTTGAGGGTTAGTGCTCGGTTTAGGGTACGGGTTAGGATTAGGGTACGTGTTAGTGTTAGGGTAGGGGTTAGGGTTAGGGTACGCGTTAGGGTTACGGTAGTTATTAAACCTATCCCACACTCTAGATACCCCTTAGCACGTCAAGGAATATTATTTGGGGGTCCAGCCATGGAGAAGAGTTTAGACACTAGGAGAAAATAAGGAACACACCCATTATCCTGAAATCACATTAGGATTCTCTTTTTAACCTGTTCCTTAATACACTAGTGCTTAGGAAATCTATTGGAGGCAGAAGCAGTCAAGGGTAGCTTAGGGTTAGGGTTAGGGATAGGTTTAGGGTTAGGGTACGGCTTAGGGTATGGGTTCGGGTCCGGGTTTGGGTATGGCGTAGGGTATGGGTTAGGGTTAGGGTTAGGGTTAGTTTGAGGGTTAGGGCTCGGTTTAGGTTACGGTTTAGGATTAGGGTACGTGTTAGGGTTAGGGTAGGGGTTAGGGTTAGGGAACGCGTTAGGGTTAGGGTAGTTATTAAACCTATCCCACTCTCTAGATACCCCTTAGCACGTCAAGGAATATTATTTGGGGGTCCAGCCATGGAGAAGAGTTTAGACACTAGGAGAAGATAAGGAACACACCCATTATCAAGAAATCACATTAGGATTCTCTTTTTAACCTGTTCCTTAAAACACTAGTGCTTAGGAAATCTATTGGAGGCAGAAGCAGTCAAGGGTAGCTTAGGGTTAGGGTTAGGGTTAGGGTACGGCTTAGGGTACGGGTTCGGGTACGGGTTCGGGTACGGGTTTGGGTATGGCATAGGGTATGGGTTAGGGTTAGGGTTAGGGTTAGTTTGAGGGTTAGTGCTCGGTTTAGGGTACGGTTTAGGATTAGGGTACGTGTTAGTGTTAGAGTAGGGTTTAGGGTTAGGGTACGCGTTAGGGTTAGGGTAGTTATTAAACCTATCCCACTCTCTAGATACCCTTTAGCACGTCAAGGAATATTATTTGGGGGTCCAGCCATGGAGAAGAGTTTAGACACTAGGAGAAGATAAGGAACACACCCATTATCCTGAAATCACATTAGGATTCTCTTTTTAACCTGTTCCTTAATACACTAGTGCTTAGGAAATCTATTGGAGGCAGAAGCAGTCAAGGGTAGCTTAGGGTTAGGGTTAGGGTTAGGGTTAGGGTTAGGGTACGGCTTAGGGTCCGGGTTCGGGTCCGGGTTCGTGTGCGTCGTAGGGTATGGGTTAGGGTTAGGGTTAGGGTTAGTTTGAAGGTTAGGGCTCGGTTTAGGGTACGGGTTAGGATTAGGGTTCGTATTAGGGTTAGGGTAGGGGTTAGGGTTAGGGTACGCGTTAGGGTTAGGGTAGTTATTAAACCTATCCCACTCTCTAGATACCCCTTAGCACGTCAAGGAATATTATTTGGGGGTCCAGCCATGGAGAAGAGTTTACACAATAGGAGAAGATAAGGAACACATCCATTATCCTGAAATCATATTAGGATTCTCTTTTTAACCTGTTCCTTAAAACACTAGTGCTTAGGAAATCTATTGTAGGCAGAAGCAGTCAAGGGTAGCTTAGGGTTATGGTTAGGATTAGGGTTAGGGTTAGGGTACGGCTTAGGGAACGGGTTCGGGTACTGGTTCGGGTATGGCGTAGGGTATGGGTTAGGGTTAGGGTTAGGGTTAGTTTGAGGGTTAGGGCTCGGTTTAGGTTACGGGTTAGGATTAGGGTACGTGTTAGGGTTAGGGTAGGGGTTAGGGTTATGGTACGCGTTAGGGTTAGTGTAGTTATTAAACCTATCCCACTCTCTAGATACCCCTTAGCACGTCAAAGAATATTATTTGGGGGTCCAGCCATGGAGAAGACTTTAGACACTAGGAGAAGATAAGGAACACACCCATTATCAAGAAATCACATTAGGATTCTCTTTTTAACCTGTTCCTTAAAACACTAGTGCTTAGGAAATCTATTGGAGGCAGAAGCAGTCAAGGGTAGCTTAGGGTTAGGGTTAGGGTTAGGGTTAGGGTTAGTGTTAGGGTACGGGTTCGGGTACGGGTTCGGGTACGGCGTAGGGTATGGGTTAGGGTTAGGGTTAGGGTTAGTTTGAGGGTTAGGGCTCGGTTTAGGGTACGGGTTAGGATTAGGGTACGTGTTAGTGTTAGGGTAGGGGTTAGGTTTAGGGTACGCGTTAGGGTTACGGTAGTTATTAAACCTATCCCACACTCTAGATACCCCTTAGCACGTCAAGGAATATTATTTGGGGGTCCAGCCATGGAGAAGAGTTTAGACACTAGGAGAAGATAAGGAACAAACCCATTATCAAGAAATCACATTAGGATTCCCTTTTTAACCTGTTCCTTAAAACACTAGTGCTTAGGAAATCTATTGGAGGCAGAAGCAGTCAAGGGTACCTTAGGGTTAGGTTTAGGGATAGGTTTAGGGTTAGGGTACGGCTTAGGGTATGGGTTTGGGTACGGGTTTGGGTATGGCGTAGGGTATGGGTTAGGGTTAGGTTTAGGGTTAGTTTGAGGGTTAGGGCTCGGTTTACGTTACGGGTTAGGATTAGGGTACGTGTTAGGGTTAGGGTAGGGGTTAGGGATAGGGTACGCGTTAGGGTTAGGGTAGTTATTAAACCTATCCCACTCTCTAGATACCCCTTAGCACGTCAAGGAATATTATTTGGGGGTCCAGTCATGGAGAAGAGTTTAGACACTAGGAGAAGATAAGGAACACACCCATTATCAAGAAATCACATTAGGATTCTCTTTTTAACCTGTTCCTTAAAACACTAGTGCTTAGGAAATCTATTGGAGGCAGAAGCAGTCAAGGGTAGCTTAGGGTTAGGGTTAGGGTTAGGGTTAGGGTTAGGGTACGGCTTAGGGTACGGGTTCGGGTACGGGTTCGGGTACGGCGTAGGGTATGGGTTAGGGTTAGGGTTAGGGTTAGTTTGAGGGTTAGGGCTCGGTTTAGGTTACGGGTTAGGATTAGGGTACGTGTTAGGGTTAGGGTAGGGGTTAGGGTTAGGGTACGCGTTAGGGTTAGTGTAGTTATTAAACCTATCCCACTCTCTAGATACCCCTTAGCACGTCAAAGAATATTATTTGGGGGTCCAGCCATGGAGAAGAGTTTAGACACTAGGAGAAGATAAGGAACACACCCATTATCAAGAAATCACATTCGGATTCTCTTTTTAACCTGTTCCTTAAAACACTAGTGCTTAGGAAATCTATTGGAGGCAGAAGCAGTCAAGGGTAGCTTAGGGTTAGGGTTAGGGTTAGGGTTAGGGTTAGCTTTAGGGTACGGCTTAGGGTACGGGTTCGGGTACGGGTTCGGGTACGGCGTAGGATATGGGTTAGGGTTAGGGTTAGGGTTAGTTTGAGGGTTAGGGCTCGGTTTAGGGTACGGGTTAGGATTAGGGTACGTGTTAGGGTTAGGGTACGCGTTAGGGTTAGGGTAGTTATTAAACCTATCCCACTCTCTAAATACCCTTTAGCACGTCAAGGAATATTATTTGGGGGTCCAGCCATGGAGAAGAGTTTAGACACTAGGAGAAGATAAGGAACACACCCATTATCCTGAAATCACATTAGGATTCTCTTTTTAACCTGTTCCTTAATACACTAGTGCTTAGGAAATCTACTGGAGGCAGAAGCAGTCAAGGGTAGCTTAGGGTTAGGGTTAGGGTTAGGGTTAGGGTTAGGGTACGGCTTAGGGTCCGGGTTCGGGTCCGGGTTCGGGTACGGCGTAGGGTATGGGTTAGGGTTAGGGTTAGGGTTAGTTTGAGGGTTAGGACTCGGTTTAGGGTTCGGGTTAAGATTAGGGTACGTGTTAGGGTTAGGGTAGGGGTTAGGGTTAGGGTACGCGTTAGGGTTAGGGTAGTTATTAAACCTATCCCACTCTCTAGATACCCTTTAGCACGTCAAGGAATATTATTTGGGGGTCCAGCCATGGAGAAGAGTTTAGACACTAGGAGAAGATAAGGAACACACCCATTATCCTGAAATCACATTAGGATTCTCTTTTTAACCTGTTCCTTAATACACTAGTGCTTAGGAAATCTATTGGAGGCAGAAGCAGTCAAGGGTAGCTTAGGGTTAGGGTTAGGGTTAGGGTTAGGGTTAGGGTACGGCTTAGGGTACGGGTTCGGGTCCGGGTTCGGGTACGGCGTAGGGTATGGGTTAGGGTTGGGGTTAGGGTTAGTTTGAGGGTTAGGGCTCGGTTTAGGGTACGGGTTAGGATTAGTGTACGTGTTAGGGTTAGGGTAGAGGTTAGGGTTAGGGTACGCGTTAGGGTTAGGGTAGTTATTAAACCTATCCCTCTCTCTAGATACCCCTTAGCACGTCAAGGAATATTATTTGGGGGTCCAGCCTTGGAGAAGAGTTTAGACACTAGGAGAAGATAAGGAACACACCCATTATCAAGAAATCACATTAGGATTCTCTTTTTAACCAGTTCCTTAAAACACTAGTGCTTAGGAAATCTATTGGAGGCAGAAGCAGTCAAGGGTAGCTTAGGGTTAGGGTTAGGGTTAGGGTTAGGGTTAGGGTACGGCTTAGGGTACGGGTTCGGGTACGGGTTCGTGTGCGGCGAAGGGTATGGGTTAGGGTTAGGGTTAGGGTTAGTTTGAAGGTTAGGGCTCGGTTTAGGGTACGTGTTAGGATTAGGGTTCGTATTAGGGTTAGGGTAGGGGTTAGGGTTAGGGTACGCGTTAGGGTTAGGGTAGTTATTAAACCTATCCCACTCTCTAGATACCCCTTAGCACGTCAAGGAATATTATTTGGGGGTCCAGCCATGGAGAAGAGTTTACACAATAGGAGAAGATAAGGAACACACCCATTATTCTGAAATCACATTAGGATTCTCTTTTTAACCTGTTCCTTAATACACTAATGCTTAGGAAATCTATTGTAGGCAGAAGCAGTCAAGGGTAGCTTAGTGTTAGGTTTAGGATTAGGGTTAGGGTTAGGGTACGGCTTAGGGTACGGGTTCGGGTACTGGTTCGGGTACGGCGTAGGGTATGGGTTAGGGTTAGGGTTAGGGTTAGTTTGAGGGTTAGGGCTCGGTTTAGGTTACGGGTTAGGATTAGGGTACGTGTTAGGGTTAGGGTAGGGGTTAGGGTTAGGGTACGCGTTAGGGTTAGTGTAGTTATTAAACCTATCCCACTCTCTAGATACCCCTTAGCACGTCAAAGAATATTATTTGGGGGTCCTGCAATGGAGAAGAGTTTAGACACTAGGAGAAGATAAGGAACACACCCATTATCAAGAAATCACATTAGGATTCTCTTTTTAACCTGTTCCTTAAAACACTAGT
This sequence comes from Eschrichtius robustus, assembly GCF_028021215.1. Lineage (NCBI taxonomy): Eukaryota > Metazoa > Chordata > Mammalia > Artiodactyla > Eschrichtiidae > Eschrichtius > Eschrichtius robustus. Next base: position 477,541 of record NW_027175270.1, read on the forward strand.
GCTTAGGAAATCTATTGGAGGCAGAAGCAGTCAAGGGTAGCTTAGGGTTAGGGTTAGGGTTAGTGTTAGGGTACGGCTTATGGTACGGGTTCGGGTACGGCTTCGGGTACGGCGTAGGGTATGGGTTAGGGTTAGGTTTAGGGTTAGTTTGAGGGTTAGGGCTCGGTTTAGGGTACGGGTTAGGATTAGGGTACGTGTTAGGGTTAGGGTACGCGTTAGGGTTAGGGTAGTTATTAAACCTATCCCACTCTCTAGATACCCCTTAGCACGTCAAGGAATATTATTTGGGGGTCCAGCCATGGAGAAGAGTTTAGACACTAGGAGAAGATAAGGAACACACCCATTATCAAGAAATCACATTAGGATTCTCTTTTTAACCTGTTCCTTAAAACACTAGTGCTTAGGAAATCTATTGGAGGCAGAAGCAGTCAAGGGTAGCTTAGGGTTAGTGTTAGGGTTAGGGTTAGGGTTAGTGTTAGGGTACGGGTTCGGGTACGGGTTCGGGTACGGCGTAGGGTATGGGTTAGGGTTAGGGTTAGGGTTAGTTTGAGGGTTAGGGCTCGGTTTAGGGTACGGGTTAGGATTAGGGTACGTGTTAGTGTTAGGGTAGGGGTTAGGGTTAGGGTACGCGTTAGGGTTACGGTAGTTATTAAACCTATCCCACACTCTAGATACCCCTTAGCACGTCAAGGAATATTATGTGGGGGTCCAGCCATGGAGAAGAGTTTAGACACTAGGAGAAGATAAGGAACACACACATTATCAAGAAATCACATTAGGATTCTCTTTTTAACCTGTTCCTTAATACACTAGTGCTTAGGAAATCTATTGGAGGCAGAAGCAGTCAAGGGTAGCTTAGGGTTAGGGTTAGTGATAGGTTTAGGGTTAGGGTACGGCTTAGGGTATGGGTTCGGGTCCGGGTTTGGGTATGGCGTAGGGTATGGGTTAGGGTTAGGGTTAGGGTTAGTTTGAGGGTTAGGGCTCGGTTTAGGTTACGGGTTAGGATTAGGGTACGTGTTAGGGTTAGGGTAGGGGTTAGGGTTAGGGTACGCGTTAGGGTTACGGTAGTTATTAAACCTATCCCACTCTCCAGATACCCCTTAGCACGTCAAGGAATATTATTTGGGGGTCCAGCCATGGAGAAGAGTTTAGACACTAGGAGAAGATAAGGAACACACCCATTATCAAGAAATCACATTAGGATTCTCTTTTTAACCTGTTCCTTAAAACACTAGTGCTTAGGAAATCTATTGGAGGCAGAAGCAGTCAAGGGTAGCTTAGGGTTAGGGTTAGGGTTAGGGTTAGGGTTAGGGTACGGCTTAGGGTACGGGTTCGGGTACGGGTTCGTGTACGGCGTAGGGTATGGGTTAGGGTTAGGGTTAGGGTTAGTTTGAAGGTTAGGGCTCGGTTTAGGGTACGGGTTAGGATTAGGGTTCGTGTTAGAGTTAGGGTAGGGGTTAGGGTTAGGGTACGCGTTAGGTTTAGGGTAGTTATTAAACCTATCCCACTCTCTAGATACCCCTTAGCACGTCAAAGAATATTATTTGGGGGTCCAGCCATGGAGAAGAGTTTAGACACTAGGAGAAGATAAGGAACACACCCATTATCAAGAAATCACATTAGGATTCTCTTTTTAACCTGTTCCTTAAAACACTAGTGCTTAGGAAATCTATTGGAGGCAGAAGCAGTCAAGGGTAGCTTAGGGTTAGGGTTAGGGTTAGGGTTAGGGTTAGCTTTAGGGTACGGCTTAGGGTACGGTTTCGGGTACGGGTTCGGGTACGGCGTAGGATATGGGTTAGGGTTAGGGTTAGGGTTAGTTTGAGGGTTAGGGCTCGGTTTAGGGTACGGGTTAGGATTAGGGTACGTGTTAGGGTTAGGGTACGCGTTAGGGTTAGGGTAGTTATTAAACCTATCCCACTCTCTAAATACCCTTTAGCACGTCAAGGAATATTATTTGGGGGTCCAGCCATGGAGAAGAGTTTAGACACTAGGAGAAGATAAGGAACACACCCATTATCCTGAAATCACATTAGGATTCTCTTTTTAACCTGTTCCTTAATACACTAGTGCTTAGGAAATCTACTGGAGGCAGAAGCAGTCAAGGGTAGCTTAGGGTTAGGGTTAGGGTTAGGGTTAGGGTTAGGGTACGGCTTAGGGTACGGGTTCGGGTCCGGGTTCGGGTACGGCGTAGGGTATGCGTTAGGGTTAGGGTTAGGGTTAGTTTGAGGGTTAGGACTCGGTTTAGGGTTCGGGTTAAGATTAGGGTACGTGTTATGGTTAGGGTAGGGGTTAGGGTTAGGGTACGCGTTAGGGTTAGGGTAGTTATTAAACCTATCCCACTCTCTAGATACCCTTTAGCACGTCAAGGAATATTATTTGGGGGTCCAGCCATGGAGAAGAGTTTAGACACTAGGAGAAGATAAGGAACACACCCATTATCCTGAAATCACATTAGGATTCTCTTTTTAACCTGTTCCTTAATACACTAGTGCTTAGGAAATCTATTGGAGGCAGAAGCAGTCAAGGGTAGCTTAGGGTTAGGGTTAGGGTTAGGGTTAGGGTTAGGGTACGGCTTAGGGTACGGGTTCGGGTCCGGGTTCGGGTACGGCGTAGGGTATGGGTTAGGGTTAGGGTTAGGGTTAGTTTGAGGGTTAGGGCTCGGTTTAGGGTACGGGTTAGGATTAGTGTACGTGTTAGGGTTAGGGTAGAGGTTAGGGTTAGGGTACGCGTTAGGGTTAGGGTAGTTATTAAACCTATCCCTCTCTCTAGATACCCCTTAGCACGTCAAGGAATATTATTTGGGGGTCCAGCCTTGGAGAAGAGTTTAGACACTAGGAGAAGATAAGGAACACACCCATTATCAAGAAATCACATTAGGATTCTCTTTTTAACCAGTTCCTTAAAACACTAGTGCTTAGGAAATCTATTGGAGGCAGAAGCAGTCAAGGGTAGCTTAGGGTTAGGGTTAGGGTTAGGGTTAGGGTTAGGGTACGGCTTAGGGTACGGGTTCGGGTACGGGTTCGTGTGCGGCGTAGGGTATGGGTTAGGGTTAGGGTTAGGGTTAGTTTGAAGTTTAGGGCTCGGTTTAGGGTACGTGTTAGGATTAGGGTTCGTATTAGGGTTAGGGTAGGGGTTAGGGTTAGGGTACGCGTTAGGGTTAGGGTAGTTATTAAACCTATCCCACTCTCTAGATACCCCTTAGCACGTCAAGGAATATTATTTGGGGGTCCAGCCATGGAGAAGAGTTTACACAATAGGAGAAGATAAGGAACACACCCATTATTCTGAAATCACATTAGGATTCTCTTTTTAACCTGTTCCTTAATACACTAATGCTTAGGAAATCTATTGTAGGCAGAAGCAGTCAAGGGTAGCTTAGTGTTAGGTTTAGGATTAGGGTTAGGGTTAGGGTACGGCTTAGGGTACGGGTTCGGGTACTGGTTCGGGTACGGCGTAGGGTATGGGTTAGGGTTAGGGTTAGGGTTAGTTTGAGGGTTAGGGCTCGGTTTAGGTTACGGGTTAGGATTAGGGTACGTGTTAGGGTTAGGGTAGGGGTTAGGGTTAGGGTACGCGTTAGGGTTAGTGTAGTTATTAAACCTATCCCACTCTCTAGATACCCCTTAGCACGTCAAAGAATATTATTTGGGGGTCCTGCAATGGAGAAGAGTTTAGACACTAGGAGAAGATAAGGAACACACCCATTATCAAGAAATCACATTAGGATTCTCTTTTTAACCTGTTCCTTAAAACACTAGTGCTTAGGAAATCTATTGGAGGCAGAAGCAGTCAAGGGTAGCTTAGGGTTAGGGTTAGGGTTAGTGTTAGGGTACGGCTTATGGTACGGGTTCGGGTACGGCTTCGGGTACTGCGTAGGGTATGGGTTAGGGTTAGGTTTAGGGTTAGTTTGAGGGTTAGGGCTCGGTTTAGGGTACGGGTTAGGATTAGGGTACGTGTTAGGGTTAGGGTACGCGTTAGGGTTAGGGTAGTTATTAAACCTATCCCACTCTCTAGATACCCCTTAGCACGTCAAGGAATATTATTTGGGGGTCCAGCCATGGAGAAGAGTTTAGACACTAGGAGAAGATAAGGAACACACCCATTATCAAGAAATCACATTAGGATTCTCTTTTTAACCTGTTCCTTAAAACACTAGTGCTTAGGAAATCTATTGGAGGCAGAAGCAGTCAAGGGTAGCTTAGGGTTAGTGTTAGGGTTAGGGTTAGGGTTAGTGTTAGGGTACGGGTTCGGGTACGGGTTCGGGTACGGCGTAGGGTATGGGTTAGGGTTAGGGTTAGAGTTAGTTTGAGGGTTAGGGCTCGGTTTAGGGTACGGGTTAGGATTAGGGTACGTGTTAGTGTTAGGGTAGGGGTTAGGGTTAGGGTACGCGTTAGGGTTACGGTAGTTATTAAACCTATCCCACACTCTAGATACCCCTTAGCACGTCAAGGAATATTATGTGGGGGTCCAGCCATGGAGAAGAGTTTAGACACTAGGAGAAGATAAGGAACACACACATTATCAAGAAATCACATTAGGATTCTCTTTTTAACCTGTTCCTTAATACACTAGTGCTTAGGAAATCTATTGGAGGCAGAAGCAGTCAAGGGTAGCTTAGGGTTAGGGTTAGTGATAGGTTTAGGGTTAGGGTACGGCTTAGGGTATGGGTTCGGGTCCGGGTTTGGGTATGGCGTAGGGTATGGGTTAGGGTTAGGGTTAGGGTTAGTTTGAGGGTTAGGGCTCGGTTTAGGTTACGGGTTAGGATTAGGGTATGTGTTAGGGTTAGGGTAGGGGTTAGGGTTAGGGTACGCGTTAGGGTTACGGTAGTTATTAAACCTATCCCACTCTCCAGATACCCCTTAGCACGTCAAGGAATATTATTTGGGGGTCCAGCCATGGAGAAGAGTTTAGACACTAGGAGAAGATAAGGAACACACCCATTATCAAGAAATCACATTAGGATTCTCTTTTTAACCTGTTCCTTAAAACACTAGTGCTTAGGAAATCTATTGGAGGCAGAAGCAGTCAAGGGTAGCTTAGGGTTAGGGTTAGGGTTAGGGTTAGGGTTAGGGTACGGCTTAGGGTACGGGTTCGGGTACGGGTTCGTGTACGGCGTAGGGTATGGGTTAGGGTTAGGGTTAGGGTTAGTTTGAAGGTTAGGGCTCGGTTTAGGGTACGGGTTAGGATTAGGGTTCGTGTTAGAGTTAGGGTAGGGGTTAGGGTTAGGGTACGCGTTAGGTTTAGGGTAGTTATTAAACCTATCCCACTCTCTAGATAACCCTTAGCACGTCAAGGAATATTATTTGGGGGTCCAGCCATGGAGAAGAGTTTAGACACTAGGAGAAGATAAGGAACACACCCATTATCCTGAAATCACATTAGGATTCTCTTTTTAACCTGTTCCTTAATACACTAGTGCTTAGGAAATCTATTAGAGGCAGAAGCAGTGAAGGGTAGCTTAGGGTTAGGGTTAGGGTTAGGTTTAGGGTTAGGGTTAGGGTACGGCTTAGGGAACGGGTTCGGGTTCGGGTTCGTGTACGGCGTAGGGTATGGGTTAGGGTTAGGGTTAGGGTTAGTTTGAGGGTTAGGGCTCGGTTTAGGGTACGGGTTAGGATTAGTGTACGTGTTAGGGTTAGGGTAGAGGTTAGGGTTAGGGTACGCGTTAGGGTTAGGGTAGTTATTAAACCTATCCCACTCTCTAGATACCCCTTAGCACGTCAAGGAATATTATTTGGGGGTCCAGCCATGGAGAAGAGTTTAGACACTAGGAGAAGATAAGGAACACACCCATTATCAAGAAATCACATTACGATTCTCTTTTTAACCTGTTCCTTAAAACACTAGTGCTTAGGAAATCTATTGGAGGCAGAAGCAGTCAAGGGTAGCTTAGGGTTAGGGTTAGGGTTAGTGTTAGGGTACGGGTTCCGGTACGGGTTCGGGTACGGCGTGGGGTATGGGTTAGGGTTAGGGTTAGGGTTAGTTTGAGGGTTAGGGCTCGGTTTAGGGTACGGGTTAGGATTAGGGTACGTGTTAGGGTTAGGGTAGGGGTTAGGGTTAGGGTACGCGTTAGGGTTAGGGTAGTTATTAAACTTATCCCACTCTCTAGATACCCCTTAGCACGTCAAGGAATATTATTTGGGGGTCCAGCCATGGAGAAGAGTTTAGACACTAGGAGAAGATAAAGAACACACCCATTATCAAGAAATCACATTAGGATTCTCTTTTTAACCTGTTCCTTAAAACACTAGTGCTTAGGAAATCTATTGGAGGCAGAAGCAGTCAAGGGTAGCTTAGGGTTAGGGTTAGGGTTAGTGTTAGGGTACGGCTTAGGGTACGGGTTCGGGTACGGGTTCGGGTACGGCGTAGGGTATGGGTTAGGGTTAGGGTTAGGGTTAGTTTGAGGGTTAGGGCTCGGTTTAGGGTACGGGTTAGGATTAGGGTACGTGTTAGGGTTAGGGTACGCATTAGGGTTAGGGTAGTTATTAAACCTATCCCACTCTCTAGATACCCCTTAGCACGTCAAGGAATATTATTTGGGTGTGCATCCATGGAGAAGAGTTTAGACACTAGGAGAAGATAAGGAACACACCCATTATCAAGAAATCACATTAGGATTCTCTTTTTAACCTGTTCCTTAAAACACTAGTGCTTAGGAAATCTATTGGAGGCAGAAGCAGTCAAGGGTAGCTTAGGGTTAGGGTTAGGGTTAGGGTACGGCTTAGGGTACGGGTTCGGGTATGGGTTCGGGTACGGGTTTGGGTATGGCATAGGGTATGGGTTAGGGTTAGGGTTAGGGTTAGTTTGAGGGTTAGGGCTCGGTTTAGGGTACGGGTTAGGTTTAGGGTACGTGTTAGTGTTAGGGTAGGGGTTAGGGTTAGGGTACGCGTTAGGGTTAGGGTAGTTATTAAACCTATCCCACTCTCTAGATACCCTTTAGCACGTCAAGGAATATTATTTGGGGGTCCAGCCATGGAGAAGAGTTTAGACACTAGGAGAAGATAAGGAACACACCCATTATCCTGAAATCACATTAGGATTCTCTTTTTAACCTGTTCCTTAATACACTAGTGCTTAGGAAATCTATTGGAGGCAGAAGCAGTCAAGGGTAGCTTAGGGTTAGGGTTAGGGTTAGGGTTAGGGTTAGGGTACAGCTTAGGGTACGGGTTCGGGTCCGGGTTCGGGTACGGCGTAGGGTATGGGTTAGGGTTAGGGTTAGGGTTAGTTTGAGGCTTAGGGTTCGGTTTAGGTTACGGGTTAGGATTAGGGTACGTGTTAGGGTTAGGGTAGGGGTTAGGGTTAGGGTACGCGTTAGGGTTAGTGTAGTTATTAAACCTATCCCACTCTCTAGATACCCCTTAGCACGTCAAAGAATATTATTTGGGGGTCCTGCCATGGAGAAGAGTTTAGACACTAGGAGAAGATAAGGAAAACACCCATTATCAAGAAATCACATTAGGATTCTCCTTTTAACCTGTTCCTTAAAACACTAGTGCTTAGGAAATCTATTGGAGGCAGAAGCAGTCAAGGGTAGCTTAGGGTTAGGTTTAGGGTTAGTGTTAGGGTACGGCTTATGGTACGGATTCGGGTACGGCTTCGGGTACGGCGTAGGGTATGGGTTAGGGTTAGGTTTAGGGTTAGTTTGAGGGTTAGGGCTCGGTTTAGGGTACGGGTTAGGATTAGGGTACGTGTTAGGGTTAGGGTACGCGTTAGGGTTAGGGTAGTTATTAAACCTATCGCACTCTCTAGATACCCCTTAGCACTTCAAGGAATATTATTTGGGGGTCCAGCCAAGGAGAAGAGTTTAGACACTAGGAGAAGATAAGGAACACACCCATTATCAAGAAATCACATTAGGATTCTCTTTTTAACCTGTTCCTTAAAACACTAGTGCTTAGGAAATCTATTGGAGGCAGAAGCAGTCAAGGGTAGCTTAGGGTTAGGGTTAGGGTTAGGGTTAGTGTTAGGGTACGGGTTCGGGTACGGGTTCGGGTACGGCGTAGGGTATGGGTTAGGGTTAGGGTTAGGGTTAGTTTGAGGGTTAGGGCTCGGTTTAGGGTACAGGTTAGGATTAGGGTACGTGTTAGTGTTAGGTTAGGGGTTAGGGTTAGGGTACGCGTTAGGGTTACGGTAGTTATTAAACCTATCCCACACTCTAGATACCCCTTAGCACGTCAAGGAATATTATTTGGGGGTCCAGCCATGGAGAAGAGTTTAGACAATAGGAGAAGATAAGGAACACACCCATTATCAAGAAATCACATTAGGATTCTCTTTTTAACCTGTTCCTTAAAACACTAGTGCTTAGGAAATCTATTGGAGGCAGAAGCAGTCAAGGGTAGCTTAGGGTTAGGGTTAGGGTTAGGGTACGGCTTAGGGTACGGGTTCGGGTACCGGTTTGGATATGGCGTAGGGTATGGGTTAGGGTTAGGGTTAGGGTTAGTTTGAGGGTTAGGGCTCGGTTTAGTGTTCGGGTTAAGATTAGTGTACGTGTTAGGGTTAGGGTAGAGGTTAGGGTTAGGGTACGCGTTAGGGTTAGGGTAGTTATTAAACCTATCCCACTCTCTAAATACCCCTTAGCACGTCAAGGAATATTATTTGGGGGTCCAGCCATGGAGAAGAGTTTAGACACTAAGAGAAGATAAGGAAAACACCCATTATCAAGAAATCACATTACGATTCTCTTTTTAACCTCTTCCTTAAAACACTAGTGCTTAGGAAATCTATTGGAGGCAGAAGCAGTCAAGGGTAGCTTAGGGTTAGGGTTAGGGTTAGGGTTAGGGTTATTGTTAGGGTAAGGCTTAGAGTACGGGTTCGGGTACGGGTTCGGGTACGGCGTAGGGTATGGGTTAGGGTTAGGGTTAGGGTTAGTTTGAGGGTTAGGGCTCGGTTTAGGGTACGGGTTAGGATTAGGGTACGTGTTAGGGTTAGGGTAGGGGTTGGGTTAGGGTACGCGTTAGGGTTAGGGTAGGTATTAAACCTATCCCACTCTCTAGATACCCCTTAGCACGTCAAGGAATATTATTTGGGGGTCCAGCCATGGAGAAGAGTTTAGACACTAAGAGAAGATAAGGAACACACCCATTATCAAGAAATCACATTACGATTCTCTTTTTAACCTCTTCCTTAAAACACTAGTGCTTAGGAAATCTATTGGAGGCAGAAGCAGTCAAGGGTAGCTTAGGGTTAGGGTTAGGGTTAGGGTTAGGGTTATTGTTAGGGTAAGGCTTAGAGTACGGGTTCGGGTACGGGTTCGGGTACGGCGTAGGGTATGGGTTAGGGTTAGGGTTAGGTTTAGTTTGAGGTTTAGGGCTCGGTTTAGGGTACGGGTTAGGATTAGGGTACGTGTTAGGGTTAGGGTACGCGTTAGGGTTAGGGTAGTTATTAAACCTATCCCACTCTCTAGATACCCCTTAGCACGTCAAGGAATATTATTTGGGGGTCCAGCCATGGAGAAGAGTTTAGACACTAGGAGAAGATAAGGAACACACCCATTATCAAGAAATCACATTAGGATTCTCTTTTTAACCTGTTCCTTAAAACACTAGTGCTTAGGAAATCTATTGGAGGCAGAAGCAGTCAAGGGTAGCTTAGGGTTAGGGTTAGGGTTAGTGTTAGGGTACGGCTTAGGGTACGGGTTCGGGTACGGGTTCGGGTACGGCGTAGGGTATGGGTTAGGGTTAGGGTTAGGGTTAGTTTGAGGGTTAGGGCTCGGTTTAGGGTACGGGTTAGGATTAGGGTACGTGTTAGTGTTAGGGTACGCGTTAGGGTTAGGGTAGTTATTAAACCTATCCCACTCTCTAGATACCCCTTAGCACGTCAAGGAATATTATTTGGGGGTCCATCCATGGAGAAGAGTTCAGACACTAGGAGAAGATAAGGAACACACCCATTATCAAGAAATCACATTAGGATTCTCTTTTTAACCTGTTCCTTAAAACACTAGTGCTTAGGAAATCTATTGGAGGCAGAAGCAGTCAAGGGTAGCTTAGGGTTAGGGTTAGGGTTAGGGTACGGCTTAGGGTACGGGTTCGGGTACGGGTTCGGGTACGGGTTTGGGTATGTCGTAGGGTATGGGTTAGGGTTAGGGTTAGTTTGAGGGTTAGGGCTCGGTTTAGGGTACGGGTTAGGATTAGGGTACGTGTTAGGGTTAGGGTAGGGGTTAGGGTTAGGGTACGCGTTAGGGTTAGGGTAGTTATTAAACCTATCCCACTCTCTAGATACCCTTTAGCACGTCAAGGAATATTATTTGGGGGTCCAGCCATGGAGAAGAGTTTAGACACTAGGAGAAGATAAGGAACACACCCATTATACTGAAATCACATTAGGATCCTCTTTTTAACCTGTTCCTTAATACACTAGTGCTTAGGAAATCTATTGGAGGCAGAAGCAGTCAAGGGTAGCTTAGGGTTAGGGTTAGGGTTAGGGTTAGGGTTAGGGTACGGCTTAGGGTACGGGTTCGGGTCCGGGTTCGGGTACGGCGTAGGGTATGGGTTAGGGTTAGGGTTAGGGTTAGTTTGAGGGTTAGGGCTCGGTTTAGGGTACGGGTTAGGATTAGTGTACGTGTTAGGGTTAGGGTAGAGGTTAGGGTTAGGGTACGCGTTAGGGTTAGGGTAGTTATTAAACCTATCCCACTCTCTAGATACCCCTTAGCACGTCAAGGAATATTATTTGGGGGTCCAGCCTTGGAGAAGAGTTTAGACACTAGGAGAAGATAAGGAACACACCCATTATCAAGAAATCACATTAGGATTCTCTTTTTAACCTGTTCCTTAAAACACTAGTGCTTAGGAAATCTATTGGAGGCAGAAGCAGTCAAGGGTAGCTTAGGGTTAGGGTTAGGGTTAGGGTTAGGGTACGGCTTAGGTTACGGTTTCGGGTACGGGTTCGTGTACGGCGTAGGGTATGGGTTAGGGTTAGGGTTAGGGTTAGTTTGAAGGTTAGGACTCGGTTTAGGGTACGGGTTAGGATTAGGGTTCGTGTTAGGGTTAGGGTAGGGGTTAGGGTTAGGGTACGCGTTAGGGTTAGGGAAGTTATTAAACCTATCCCACTCTCTAGATACCCCTTAGCACGTCAAGGAATATTATTTGGGGGTCCAGCCATGGAGAAGAGTTTAGACAATAGGAGAAGATAAGGAACACACCCATTATCCTGAAATCACATTAGGATTCTCTTTTTAACCTGTTCCTTAATACACTAATGCTTAGGAAATCTATTGTAGGCAGAAGCAGTCAAGGGTAGCTTAGGGTTTGGGTTAGGATTAGGGTTAGGGTTAGGGTTAGTTTGAGGCTTAGGGCTCGGTTTAGGTTACGGGTTAGGATTAGGGTACGTGTTAGGGTTAGGGTAGGGGTTAGGGTTAGGGTACGCGTTAGGGTTAGTGTAGTTATTAAACCTATCCCACTCTCTAGATACCCCTTAGCACGTCAAAGAATATTATTTGGGGGTCCTGCCATGGAGAAGAGTTTAGACACTAGGAGAAGATAAGGAAAACACCCATTATCAAGAAATCACATTAGGATTCTCCTTTTAACCTGTTCCTTAAAACACTAGTGCTTAGGAAATCTATTGGAGGCAGAAGCAGTCAAGGGTAGCTTAGGGTTAGGGTTAGGGTTAGTGTTAGGGTACGGCTTATGGTACGGATTCGGGTACGGCTTCGGGTACGGCGTAGGGTATGGGTTAGGGTTAGGTTTAGGGTTAGTTTGAGGGTTAGGGCTCGGTTTAGGGTACGGGTTAGGATTAGGGTACGTGTTAGGGTTAGGGTACGCGTTAGGGTTAGGGTAGTTATTAAACCTATCGCACTCTCTAGATACCCCTTAGCACTTCAAGGAATATTATTTGGGGGTCCAGCCATGGAGAAGAGTTTAGACACTAGGAGAAGATAAGGAACACACCCATTATCAAGAAATCACATTAGGATTCTCTTTTTAACCTGTTCCTTAAAACACTAGTGCTTAGGAAATCTATTGGAGGCAGAAGCAGTCAAGGGTAGCTTAGGGTTAGGGTTAGGGTTAGGGTTAGTGTTAGGGTACGGGTTCGGGTACGGGTTCGGGTACGGCGTAGGGTATGGGTTAGGGTTAGGGTTAGGGTTAGTTTGAGGGTTAGGGCTCGGTTTAGGGTACAGGTTAGGATTAGGGTACGTGTTAGTGTTAGGTTAGGGGTTAGGGTTAGGGTACGCGTTAGGGTTACGGTAGTTATTAAACCTATCCCACACTCTAGATACCCCTTAGCACGTCAAGGAATATTATTTGGGGGTCCAGCCATGGAGAAGAGTTTAGACACTAGGAGAAGATAAGGAACACACCCATTATCAAGAAATCACATTAGGATTCTCTTTTTAACCTGTTCCTTAAAACACTAGTGCTTAGGAAATCTATTGGAGGCAGAAGCAGTCAAGGGTAGCTTAGGGTTAGGGTTAGGGTTAGGGTACGGCTTAGGGTACGGGTTCGGGTACCGGTTTGGATATGGCGTAGGGTATGGGTTAGGGTTAGGGTTAGGGTTAGTTTGAGGGTTAGGGCTCGGTTTAGTGTTCGGGTTAAGATTAGTGTACGTGTTAGGGTTAGGGTAGAGGTTAGGGTTAGGGTACGCGTTAGGGTTAGGGTAGTTATTAAACCTATCCCACTCTCTAGATACCCCTTAGCACGTCAAGGAATATTATTTGGGGGTCCAGCCATGGAGAAGAGTTTAGACACTAAGAGAAGATAAGGAAAACACCCATTATCAAGAAATCACATTACGATTCTCTTTTTAACCTCTTCCTTAAAACACTAGTGCTTAGGAAATCTATTGGAGGCAGAAGCAGTCAAGGGTAGCTTAGGGTTAGGGTTAGGGTTAGGGTTAGGGTTATTGTTAGGGTAAGGCTTAGAGTACGGGTTCGGGTACGGGTTCGGGTACGGCGTAGGGTATGGGTTAGGGTTAGGGTTAGGGTTAGTTTGAGGGTTAGGGCTCGGTTTAGGGTACGGGTTAGGATTAGGGTACGTGTTAGGGTTAGGGTAGGGGTTGGGTTAGGGTACGCGTTAGGGTTAGGGTAGGTATTAAACCTATCCCACTCTCTAGATACCCCTTAGCACGTCAAGGAATATTATTTGGGGGTCCAGCCATGGAGAAGAGTTTAGACACTAAGAGAAGATAAGGAACACACCCATTATCAAGAAATCACATTACGATTCTCTTTTTAACCTCTTCCTTAAAACACTAGTGCTTAGGAAATCTATTGGAGGCAGAAGCAGTCAAGGGTAGCTTAGGGTTAGGGTTAGGGTTAGGGTTAGGGTTATTGTTAGGGTAAGGCTTAGAGTACGGGTTCGGGTACGGGTTCGGGTACGGCGTAGGGTATGGGTTAGGGTTAGGGTTAGGTTTAGTTTGAGGTTTAGGGCTCGGTTTAGGGTACGGGTTAGGATTAGGGTACGTGTTAGGGTTAGGGTACGCGTTAGGGTTAGGGTAGTTATTAAACTTATCCCACTCTCTAGATACCCCTTAGCACGTCAAGGAATATTATTTGGGGGTCCAGCCATGGAGAAGAGTTTAGACACTAGGAGAAGATAAGGAACACACCCATTATCAAGAAATCACATTAGGATTCTCTTTTTAACCTGTTCCTTAAAACACTAGTGCTTAGGAAATCTATTGGAGGCAGAAGCAGTCAAGGGTAGCTTAGGGTTAGGGTTAGGGTTAGTGTTAGGGTACGGCTTAGGGTACGGGTTCGGGTACGGGTTCGGGTACGGCGTAGGGTATGGGTTAGGGTTAGGGTTAGGGTTAGTTTGAGGGTTAGGGCTCGGTTTAGGGTACGGGTTAGGATTAGGGTACGTGTTAGTGTTAGGGTACGCGTTAGGGTTAGGGTAGTTATTAAACCTATCCCACTCTCTAGATACCCCTTAGCACGTCAAGGAATATTATTTGGGGGTCCATCCATGGAGAAGAGTTCAGACACTAGGAGAAGATAAGGAACACACCCATTATCAAGAAATCACATGAGGATTCTCTTTTTAACCTGTTCCTTAAAACACTAGTGCTTAGGAAATCTATTGGAGGCAGAAGCAGTCAAGGGTAGCTTAGGGTTAGGGTTAGGGTTAGGGTACGGCTTAGGGTACGGGTTCGGGTACGGGTTCGGGTACGGGTTTGGGTATGTCGTAGGGTATGGGTTAGGGTTAGGGTTAGTTTGAGGGTTAGGGCTCGGTTTAGGGTACGGGTTAGGATTAGGGTACGTGTTAGGGTTAGGGTAGGGGTTAGGGTTAGGGTACGCGTTAGGGTTAGGGTAGTTATTAAACCTATCCCACTCTCTAGATACCCTTTAGCACGTCAAGGAATATTATTTGGGGGTCCAGCCATGGAGAAGAGTTTAGACACTAGGAGAAGATAAGGAACACACCCATTATACTGAAATCACATTAGGATCCTCTTTTTAACCTGTTCCTTAATACACTAGTGCTTAGGAAATCTATTGGAGGCAGAAGCAGTCAAGGGTAGCTTAGGGTTAGGGTTAGGGTTAGGGTTAGGGTTAGGGTACGGCTTAGGGTACGGGTTCGGGTCCGGGTTCGGGTACGGCGTAGGGTATGGGTTAGGGTTAGGGTTAGGGTTAGTTTGAGGGTTAGGGCTCGGTTTAGGGTACGGGTTAGGATTAGTGTACGTGTTAGGGTTAGGGTAGAGGTTAGGGTTAGGGTACGCGTTAGGGTTAGGGTAGTTATTAAACCTATCCCACTCTCTAGATACCCCTTAGCACGTCAAGGAATATTATTTGGGGGTCCAGCCTTGGAGAAGAGTTTAGACACTAGGAGAAGATAAGGAACACACCCATTATCAAGAAATCACATTAGGATTCTCTTTTTAACCTGTTCCTTAAAACACTAGTGCTTAGGAAATCTATTGGAGGCAGAAGCAGTCAAGGGTAGCTTAGAGTTAGGGTTAGGGTTAGGGTTAGGGTTAGGGTTAGGGTACGGCTTAGGGTACGGTTTCGGGTACGGGTTCGTGTACGGCGTAGGGTATGGGTTAGGGTTAGGGTTAGGGTTAGTTTGAAGGTTAGGACTCGGTTTAGGGTACGGGTTAGGATTAGGGTTCGTGTTAGGGTTAGGGTAGGGGTTAGGGTTAGGGTACGCGTTAGGGTTAGGGAAGTTATTAAACCTATCCCACTCTCTAGATACCCCTTAGCACGTCAAGGAATATTATTTGGGGGTCCAGCCATGGAGAAGAGTTTAGACAATAGGAGAAGATAAGGAACACACCCATTATCCTGAAATCACATTAGGATTCTCTTTTTAACCTGTTCCTTAATACACTAATGCTTAGGAAATCTATTGTAGGCAGAAGCAGTCAAGGGTAGCTTAGGGTTTGGGTTAGGATTAGGGTTAGGGTTAGGGTACGGCTTAGGGTACGGGTTCGGGTACTGGTTCGGGTACGGCGTAGGGTATGGGTTAGGGTTAGGGTTAGGGTTAGTTTGAGGGTTAGGGCTCGGTTTAGGGTACGGGTTAGGATTAGTGTACGTGTTAGGGTTAGGGTAGAGGTTAGGGTTAGGGTACGCATTAGGGTTAGGGTAGTTATTAAACCTATCCCACTCTCTAGATACCCCTTAGCACGTCAAGGAATATTATTTGGGGGTCCAGCCTTGGAGAAGAGTTTAGACACTAGGAGAAGATAAGGAACACACCCATTATCAAGAAATCACATTAGGATTCTCTTTTTAACCTGTTCCTTAAAACACTAGTGCTTAGGAAATCTATTGGAGGCAGAAGCAGTCAAGGGTAGCTTAGGGTTAGGGTTAGGGTTAGGGTTAGGGTTAGGGTACGGCTTAGGGTACGGGTTCGGGTACTGGTTCGGGTACGGCGTAGGGTATGGGTTAGGGTTAGGTTTAGGGTTAGTTTGAGGGTTAGGGCTCGGTTTAGGTTACGGGTTAGGATTAGGGTACGTGTTAGGGTTAGGGTAGGGGTTAGGGTTAGGGTACGCGTTAGGGTTAGTGTAGTTATTAAACCTATCCCACTCTCTAGATACCCCTTAGCACATCAAAGAATATTATTTGGGGGTCCAGCCATGGAGAAGAGTTTAGACACTAGGAGAAGATAAGGAACACACCCATTATCAAGAAATCACATTAGGATTCTCTTTTTAACCTGTTCCTTAAAACACTAGTGCTTAGGAAATCTATTGGAGGCAGAAGCAGTCAAGGGTAGCTTAGGGTTAGGGTTAGGGTTAGGGTTAGGGTTAGGGTTAGGGTACGGCTTAGGGTACGGTTTCGGGTACGGGTTCGTGTACGGCGTAGGGTATGGGTTAGGGTTAGGGTTAGGGTTAGGGTTAGTTTGAAGGTTAGGGCTCGGTTTAGGGTACGGGTTAGGATTAGGGTTCGTGTTAGGGTTAGGGTAGGGGTTAGGGTTAGGGTACGCGTTAGGGTTAGGGTAGTTATTAAACCTATCCCACTCTCTAGATACCCCTTAGCACGTCAAGGAATATTATTTGGGGGTCCAGCCATGGAGAAGAGTTTAGACACTAGGAAAAGAAAAGGAACACACCCATTATCAAGAAATCACATTAGGATTCTCTTTTTAACCTGTTCCTTAAAACACTAGTGCTTAGGAAATCTATTGGAGGCAGAAGCAGTCAAGGGTAGCTTAGGGTTAGGGTTAGGGTTAGGGTTAGGGTTAGTGTTAGGTTACGGGTTCGGGTACGGGTTCGGGTACGGCGTAGGGTATGGGTTAGGGTTAGGGTTAGGGTTACTTTGAGGGTTAGGGCTCGGTTTAGGGTACGGGTTAGGATTAGGGTACGTGTTAGTGTTAGGGTAGGGGTTAGGGTTAGGGTACGCGTTAGGGTTACGATAGTTATTAAACCTATCCCACACTCTATAAACCCCTTAGCACGTCAAGGAATATTATTTGGGGGTCCAGCCATGGAGAAGAGTTTAGACACTAGGAGAAGATAAGGAACACACCCATTATCAAGAAATCACATTAGGATTCTCTTTTTAACCTGTTCCTTAAAACACTAGTGCTTAGGAAATCTATTTGAGGCAGAAGCAGTCAAGGGTAGCTTAGGGTTAGGGTTAGGGTTAGGGTACGGCTTAGGGTACGGGTTCGGGTACGGGTTTGGATATGGCGTAGGGTATGGGTTAGGGTTAGTTTGAGGGTTAGGGCTCGGTTTAGGGTTCGGGTTAAGATTAGTGTACGTGTTAGGGTTAGGGTAGGGGTTAGGGTTAGGGTACGCGTTAGGGTTAGGGTAGTTATTAAACCTATCCCACTCTCTAGATACCCTTTAGCACGTCAAGGAATATTATTTGGGGGTCCAGCCATGGAGAAGAGTTTAGACACTAGGAGAAAATAAGGAACACACCCATTATCCTGAAATCACATTAGGATTCTCTTTTTAACCTGTTCCTTAATACACTAGTGCTTAGGAAATCTATTGGAGGCAGAAGCAGTCAAGGGTAGCTTAGGGTTAGGGTTAGGGATAGGTTTAGGGTTAGGGTACGGCTTAGGGTATGGGTTCGGGTCCGGGTTTGGGTATGGCGTAGGGTATGGGTTAGGGTTAGGGTTAGGGTTAGTTTGAGGGATAGGGCTCGGTTTAGGTTACGGGTTAGGATTAGGGTACGTGTTAGGGTTAGGGTAGGGGTTAGGGTTAGGGAACGCGTTAGGGTTAGGGTAGTTATTAAACCTATCCCACTCTCTAGATACCCCTTAGCACGTCAAGGAATATTATTTGGGGGTCCAGCCATGGAGAAGAGTTTAGACACTAGGAGAAGATAAGGAACACACCCATTATCAAGAAATCACATTAGGATTCTCTTTTTAACCTGTTCCTTAAAACACTAGTGCTTAGGAAATCTATTGGAGGCAGAAGCAGTCAAGGGTAGCTTAGGGTTAGGGTTAGGGTTAGGGTACGGCTTAGGGTACGGGTTCGGGTACGGGTTCGGGTACGGGTTTGGGTATGGCATAGGGTATGGGTTAGGGTTAGGGTTAGGGTTAGTTTGAGGGTTAGTGCTCGGTTTAGGGTACGGGTTAAGATTAGGGTACGTGTTAGTGTTAGAGTAGGGTTTAGGGTTAGGGTACGCGTTAGGGTTAGGGTAGTTATTAAACCTATCCCACTCTCTAGATACCCTTTAGCACGTCAAGGAATATTATTTGGGGGTCCAGCCATGGAGAAGAGTTTAGACACTAGGAGAAGATAAGGAACACACCCATTATCCTGAAATCACATTAGGATTCTCTTTTTAACCTGTTCCTTAATACACTAGTGCTTAGGAAATCTATTGGAGGCAGAAGCAGTCAAGGGTAGCTTAGGGTTAGGGTTAGGGTTAGGGTTAGGGTTAGGGTACGGCTTAGGGTCCGGGTTCGGGTCCGGGTTCGGGTACGGCGTAGGGTATGGGTTAGGGTTAGGGTTAGGGTTAGTTTGAGGGTTAGGGCTCGGTTTAGGGTACGGGTTAGGATTAGTGTACGTGTTAGGGTTAGGGTAGAGGTTAGGGTTAGGGTACGCGTTAGGGTTAGGGTAGTTATTAAACCTATCCCTCTCTCTAGATACCCCTTAGCACGTCAAGGAATATTATTTGGGGGTCCAGCCTTGGAGAAGAGTTTAGACACTAGGAGAAGATAAGGAACACACCCATTATCAAGAAATCACATTAGGATTCTCTTTTTAACCAGTTCCTTAAAACACTAGTGCTTAGGAAATCTATTGGAGGCAGAAGCAGTCAAGGGTAGCTTAGGGTTAGGGTTAGGGTTAGGGTTAGGGTTAGGGTTAGGGTACGGCTTAGGGTACGGGTTCGGGTACGGGTTCGTGTGCGTCGTAGGGTATGGGTTAGGGTTAGGGTTAGGGTTAGTTTGAAGGTTAGGGCTCGGTTTAGGGTACGGGTTAGGATTAGGTTTCGTATTAGGGTTAGGGTAGGGGTTAGGGTTAGGGTACGCGTTAGGGTTACGGTAGTTATTAAACCTATCCCACTCTCTAGATACCCCTTAGCACGTCAAGGAATATTATTTGGGGGTCCAGCCATGGAGAAGAGTTTACACAATAGGAGAAGATAAGGAACACATCCATTATCCTGAAATCATATTAGGATTCTCTTTTTAACCTGTTCCTTAAAACACTAGTGCTTAGGAAATCTATTGTAGGCAGAAGCAGTCAAGGGTAGCTTAGGGTTATGGTTAGGATTAGGGTTAGGGTTAGGGTACGGCTTAGGGAACGGGTTCGGGTACTGGTTCGGGTATGGCGTAGGGTATGGGTTAGGGTTAGGGTTAGGGTTAGTTTGAGGGTTAGGGCTCGGTTTAGGTTACGGGTTAGGATTAGGGTACGTGTTAGGGTTAGGGTAGGGGTTAGGGTTAGGGTACGCGTTAGGGTTAGGGTAGTTATTAAACCTATCCCACTCTCTAGATACCCCTTAGCACGTCAAAGAATATTATTTGGGGGTCCAGCCATGGAGAAGACTTTAGACACTAGGAGAAGATAAGGAACACACCCATTATCAAGAAATCACATTAGGATTCTCTTTTTAACCTGTTCCTTAAAACACTAGTGCTTAGGAAATCTATTGGAGGCAGAAGCAGTCAAGGGTAGCTTAGGGTTAGGGTTAGGGTTAGGGTTAGGGTTAGTGTTAGGTTACGGGTTCGGGTACGGGTTCGGGTACGGCGTAGGGTATGGGTTAGGGTTAGGGTTAGGGTTACTTTGAGGGTTAGGGCTCGGTTTAGGGTACGGGTTAGGATTAGGGTACGTGTTAGTGTTAGGGTAGGGGTTAGGGTTAGGGTACGCGTTAGGGTTACGGTAGTTATTAAACCTATCCCACACTCTATAAACCCCTTAGCACGTCAAGGAATATTATTTGGGGGTCCAGCCATGGAGAAGAGTTTAGACACTAGGAGAAGATAAGGAACACACCCATTATCAAGAAATCACATTAGGATTCTCTTTTTAACCTGTTCCTTAAAACACTAGTGCTTAGGAAATCTATTGGAGGCAGAAGCAGTCAAGGGTAGCTTAGGGTTAGGGTTAGGGTTAGGATACGGCTTAGGGTACGGGTTCGGGTACGGGTTCGGGTACGGGTTTGGGTATGGCATAGGGTATGGGTTAGGGTTAGGGTTAGGGTTAGTTTGAGGGTTAGTGCTCGGTTTAGGGTACGGGTTAAGATTAGGGTACGTGTTAGTGTTAGAGTAGGGTTTAGGGTTAGGGTACGCGTTAGGGTTAGGGTAGTTATTAAACCTATCCCACTCTCTAGATACCCTTTAGCACGTCAAGGAATATTATTTGGGGGTCCAGCCATGGAGAAGAGTTTAGACACTAGGAGAAGATAAGGAACACACCCATTATCCTGAAATCACATTAGGATTCTCTTTTTAACCTGTTCCTTAATACACTAGTGCTTAGGAAATCTATTGGAGGCAGAAGCAGTCAAGGGTAGCTTAGGGTTAGGGTTAGGGTTAGGGTTAGGGTTAGGGTACGGCTTAGGGTCCGGGTTCGGGTCCGGGTTCGTGTGCGTCGTAGGGTATGGGTTAGGGTTAGGGTTAGGGTTAGTTTGAAGGTTAGGGCTCGGTTTAGGGTACGGGTTAGGATTAGGGTTCGTATTAGGGTTAGGGTAGGGGTTAGGGTTAGGGTACGCGTTAGGGTTAGGGTAGTTATTAAACCTATCCCACTCTCTAGATACCCCTTAGCACGTCAAGGAATATTATTTGGGGGTCCAGCCATGGAGAAGAGTTTACACAATAGGAGAAGATAAGGAACACATCCATTATCCTGAAATCATATTAGGATTCTCTTTTTAACCTGTTCCTTAAAACACTAGTGCTTAGGAAATCTATTGTAGGCAGAAGCAGTCAAGGGTAGCTTAGGGTTATGGTTAGGATTAGGGTTAGGGTTAGGGTACGGCTTAGGGAACGGGTTCGGGTACTGGTTCGGGTATGGCGTAGGGTATGGGTTAGGGTTAGGGTTAGGGTTAGTTTGAGGGTTAGGGCTCGGTTTAGGTTACGGGTTAGGATTAGGGTACGTGTTAGGGTTAGGGTAGGGGTTAGGGTTATGGTACGCGTTAGGGTTAGTGTAGTTATTAAACCTATCCCACTCTCTAGATACCCCTTAGCACGTCAAAGAATATTATTTGGGGGTCCAGCCATGGAGAAGACTTTAGACACTAGGAGAAGATAAGGAACACACCCATTATCAAGAAATCACATTAGGATTCTCTTTTTAACCTGTTCCTTAAAACACTAGTGCTTAGGAAATCTATTGGAGGCAGAAGCAGTCAAGGGTAGCTTAGGGTTAGGGTTAGGGTTAGGGTTAGGGTTAGTGTTAGGGTACGGGTTCGGGTACGGGTTCGGGTACGGCGTAGGGTATGGGTTAGGGTTAGGGTTAGGGTTAGTTTGAGGGTTAGGGCTCGGTTTAGGGTACGGGTTAGGATTAGGGTACGTGTTAGTGTTAGGGTAGGGGTTAGGTTTAGGGTACGCGTTAGGGTTACGGTAGTTATTAAACCTATCCCACACTCTAGATACCCCTTAGCACGTCAAGGAATATTATTTGGGGGTCCAGCCATGGAGAAGAGTTTAGACACTAGGAGAAGATAAGGAACACACCCATTATCAAGAAATCACATTAGGATTCTCTTTTTAACCTGTTCCTTAAAACACTAGTGCTTAGGAAATCTATTGGAGGCAGAAGCAGTCAAGGGTAGCTTAGGGTTAGGTTTAGGGATAGGTTTAGGGTTAGGGTACGGCTTAGGGTATGGGTTTGGGTACGGGTTTGGGTATGGCGTAGGGTATGGGTTAGGGTTAGGGTTAGGGTTAGTTTGAGGGTTAGGGCTCGGTTTACGTTACGGGTTAGGATTAGGGTACGTGTTAGGGTTAGGGTAGGGGTTAGGGATAGGGTACGCGTTAGGGTTAGGGTAGTTATTAAACCTATCCCACTCTCTAGATACCCCTTAGCACGTCAAGGAATATTATTTGGGGGTCCAGTCATGGAGAAGAGTTTAGACACTAGGAGAAGATAAGGAACACACCCATTATCAAGAAATCACATTAGGATTCTCTTTTTAACCTGTTCCTTAAAACACTAGTGCTTAGGAAATCTATTGGAGGCAGAAGCAGTCAAGGGTAGCTTAGGGTTAGGGTTAGGGTTAGGGTACGGCTTAGGGTACGGGTTCGGGTACGGGTTCGTGTACGGCGTAGGGTATGGGTTAGGGTTAGGTTTAGGGTTAGTTTGAAGGTTAGGGCTCGGTTTAGGGTACGGGTTAGGATTAGGGTTCGTGTTAGGGTTAGGGTAGGGGTTAGGGTTAGGGTATGCGTTAGGGTTAGGGTAGTTATTAAACCTATCCCACTCTCTAGATACCCCTTAGCACGTCAAGGAATATTATTTGGGGGTCCAGCCTTGGAGAAGAGTTTAGACAATAGGAGAAGATAAGGAACACACCCATTATCCTGAAATCACATTTGGATTCTCTTTTTAACCTGTTCCTTAATACACTAGTGCTTAGGAAATCTATTGTAGGCAGAAGCAGTCAAGGGTAGCTTAGGGTTAGGGTTAGGATTAGGGTTAGGGTTAGGGTACGGCTTAGGGTACGGGTTCGGGTACTGGTTCGGGTACGGCGTAGGGTATGGGTTAGGGTTAGGGTTAGGGTTAGTTTGAGGGTTAGGGCTCGGTTTAGGTTACGGGTTAGGATTAGGGTACGTGTTAGGGTTAGGGTAGGGGTTAGGGTTAGGGTACGCGTTAGGGTTAGTGTAGTTATTAAACCTATCCCACTCTCTAGATACCCCTTAGCACGTCAAAGAATATTATTTGGGGGTCCAGCCATGGAGAAGAGTTTAGACACTAGGAGAAGATAAGGAACACACCCATTATCAAGAAATCACATTAGGATTCTCTTTTTAACCTGTTCCTTAAAACACTAGTGCTTAGGAAATCTATTGGAGGCAGAAGCAGTCAAGGGTAGCTTAGGGTTAGGGTTAGGGTTAGGGTTAGGGTTAGCTTTAGGGTACGGCTTAGGGTACGGGTTCGGGTACGGGTTCGGGTACGGCGTAGGATATGGGTTAGGGTTAGGGTTAGGGTTAGTTTGAGGGTTAGGGCTCGGTTTAGGGTACGGGTTAGGATTAGGGTACGTGTTAGGGTTAGGGTACGCGTTAGGGTTAGGGTAGTTATTAAACCTATCCCACTCTCTAAATACCCTTTAGCACGTCAAGGAATATTATTTGGGGGTCCAGCCATGGAGAAGAGTTTAGACACTAGGAGAAGATAAGGAACACACACATTATCCTGAAATCACATTAGGATTCTCTTTTTAACCTGTTCCTTAATACACTAGTGCTTAGGAAATCTACTGGAGGCAGAAGCAGTCAAGGGTAGCTTAGGGTTAGGGTTAGGGTTAGGGTTAGGGTTAGGGTACGGCTTAGGGTACGGGTTCGGGTCCGGGTTCGGGTACGGCGTAGGGTATGGGTTAGGGTTAGGGTTAGGGTTAGTTTGAGGGTTAGGGCTCGGTTTAGGGTTCGGGTTAAGATTAGGGTACGTGTTAGGGTTAGGGTAGGGGTTAGGGTTAGGGTACGCGTTAGGGTTAGGGTAGTTATTAAACCTATCCCACTCTCTAGATACCCTTTAGCACGTCAAGGAATATTATTTGGGGGTCCAGCCATGGAGAAGAGTTTAGACACTAGGAGAAGATAAGGAACACACCCATTATCCTGAAATCACATTAGGATTCTCTTTTTAACCTGTTCCTTAATACACTAGTGCTTAGGAAATCTATTGGAGGCAGAAGCAGTCAAGGGTAGCTTAGGGTTAGGGTTAGGGTTAGGGTTAGGGTTAGGGTACGGCTTAGGGTACGGGTTCGGGTCCGGGTTCGGGTACGGCGTAGGGTATGGGTTAGGGTTAGGGTTAGGGTTAGTTTGAGGGTTAGGGCTCGGTTTAGGGTACGGGTTAGGATTAGTGTACGTGTTAGGGTTAGGGTAGAGGTTAGGGTTAGGGTACGCGTTAGGGTTAGGGTAGTTATTAAACCTATCCCTCTCTCTAGATACCCCTTAGCACGTCAAGGAATATTATTTGGGGGTCCAGCCTTGGAGAAGAGATTAGACACTAGGAGAAGATAAGGAACACACCCATTATCAAGAAATCACATTAGGATTCTCTTTTTAACCAGTTCCTTAAAACACTAGTGCTTAGGAAATCTATTGGAGGCAGAAGCAGTCAAGGGTAGCTTAGGGTTAGGGTTAGGGTTAGGGTTAGGGTTAGGGTACGGCTTAGGGTACGGGTTCGGGTACGGGTTCGTGTGCGGCGTAGGGTATGGGTTAGGGTTAGGGTTAGGGTTAGTTTGAAGGTTAGGGCTCGGTTTAGGGTACGTGTTAGGATTAGGGTTCGTATTAGGGTTAGGGTAGGGGTTAGGGTTAGGGTACGCGTTAGGGTTAGGGTAGTTATTAAACCTATCCCACTCTCTAGATACCCCTTAGCACGTCAAGGAATATTATTTGGGGGTCCAGCCATGGAGAAGAGTTTACACAATAGGAGAAGATAAGGAACACACCCATTATCAAGAAATCACATTAGGATTCTCTTTTTAACCTGTTCCTTAATACACTAATGCTTAGGAAATCTATTGTAGGCAGAAGCAGTCAAGGGTAGCTTAGTGTTAGGTTTAGGATTAGGGTTAGGGTTAGGGTACGGCTTAGGGTACGGGTTCGGGTACTGGTTCGGGTACGGCGTAGGGTATGGGTTAGGGTTAGGGTTAGGGTTAGTTTGAGGGTTAGGGCTCGGTTTAGGTTACGGGTTAGGATTAGGGTACGTGTTAGGGTTAGGGTAGGGGTTAGGGTTAGGGTACGCGTTAGGGTTAGTGTAGTTATTAAACCTATCCCACTCTCTAGATACCCCTTAGCACGTCAAAGAATATTATTTGGGGGTCCTGCAATGGAGAAGAGTTTAGACACTAGGAGAAGATAAGGAACACACCCATTATCAAGAAATCACATTAGGATTCTCTTTTTAACCTGTTCCTTAAAACACTAGTGCTTAGGAAATCTATTGGAGGCAGAAGCAGTCAAGGGTAGCTTAGGGTTAGGGTTAGGGTTAGTGTTAGGGTACGGCTTATGGTACGGGTTCGGGTACGGCTTCGGGTACGGCGTAGGGTATGGGTTAGGGTTAGGTTTAGGGTTAGTTTGAGGGTTAGGGCTCGGTTTAGGGTACGGGTTAGGATTAGGGTACGTGTTAGGGTTAGGGTACGCGTTAGGGTTAGGGTAGTTATTAAACCTATCCCACTCTCTAGATACCCCTTAGCACGTCAAGGAATATTATTTGGGGGTCCAGCCATGGAGAAGAGTTTAGACACTAGGAGAAGATAAGGAACACACCCATTATCAAGAAATCACATTAGGATTCTCTTTTTAACCTGTTCCTTAAAACACTAGTGCTTAGGAAATCTATTGGAGGCAGAAGCAGTCAAGGGTAGCTTAGGGTTAGTGTTAGGGTTAGGGTTACGGTTAGTGTTAGGGTACAGGTTCGGGTACGGGTTCGGGTACGGCGTAGGGTATGGGTTAGGGTTAGGGTTAGGGTTAGTTTGAGGGTTAGGGCTCGGTTTAGGGTACGGGTTAGGATTAGGGTACGTGTTAGTGTTAGGGTAGGGGTTAGGGTTAGGGTACGCGTTAGGGTTACGGTAGTTATTAAACCTATCCCACACTCTAGATACCCCTTAGCACGTCAAGGAATATTATGTGGGGGTCCAGCCATGGAGAAGAGTTTAGACACTAGGAGAAGATAAGGAACACACACATTATCAAGAAATCACATTAGGATTCTCTTTTTAACCTGTTCCTTAATACACTAGTGCTTAGGAAATCTATTGGAGGCAGAAGCAGTCAAGGGTAGCTTAGGGTTAGGGTTAGTGATAGGTTTAGGGTTAGGGTACGGCTTAGGGTATGGGTTCGGGTCCGGGTTTGGGTATGGCGTAGGGTATGGGTTAGGGTTAGGGTTAGGGTTAGTTTGAGGGTTAGGGCTCGGTTTAGGTTACGGGTTAGGATTAGGGTACGTGTTAGGGTTAGGGTAGGGGTTAGGGTTAGGGTACGCGTTAGGGTTACGGTAGTTATTAAACCTATCCCACTCTCCAGATACCCCTTAGCACGTCAAGGAATATTATTTGGGGGTCCAGCCATGGAGAAGAGTTTAGACACTAGGAGAAGATAAGGAACACACCCATTATCAAGAAATCACATTAGGATTCTCTTTTTAACCTGTTCCTTAAAACACTAGTGCTTAGGAAATCTATTGGAGGCAGAAGCAGTCAAGGGTAGCTTAGGGTTAGGGTTAGGGTTAGGGTTAGGGTTAGGGTACGGCTTAGGGTACGGGTTCGGGTACGGGTTCGTGTACGGCGTAGGGTATGGGTTAGGGTTAGGGTTAGGGTTAGTTTGAAGGTTAGGGCTCGGTTTAGGGTACGGGTTAGGATTAGGGTTCGTGTTAGAGTTAGGGTAGGGGTTAGGGTTAGGGTACGCGTTAGGTTTAGGGTAGTTATTAAACCTATCCCACTCTCTAGATACCCCTTAGCACGTCAAGGAATATTATTTGGGGGTCCAGCCATGGAGAAGAGTTTAGACACTAGGAGAAGATAAGGAACACACCCATTATCCTGAAATCACATTAGGATTCTCTTTTTAACCTGTTCCTTAATACACTAGTGCTTAGGAAATCTATTAGAGGCAGAAGCAGTGAAGGGTAGCTTAGGGTTAGGGTTAGGGTTAGGTTTAGGGTTAGGGTTAGGGTACGGCTTAGGGAACGGGTTCGGGTTCGGGTTCGTGTACGGCGTAGGGTATGGGTTAGGGTTAGGGTTAGGGTTAGTTTGAGGGTTAGGGCTCGGTTTAGGGTACGGGTTAGGATTAGTGTACGTGTTAGGGTTAGGGTAGAGGTTAGGGTTAGGGTACGCGTTAGGGTTAGGGTAGTTATTAAACCTATCCCACTCTCTAGATACCCCTTAGCACGTCAAGGAATATTATTTGGGGGTCCAGCCATGGAGAAGAGTTTAGACACTAGGAGAAGATAAGGAACACACCCATTATCAAGAAATCACATTACGATTCTCTTTTTAACCTGTTCCTTAAAACACTAGTGCTTAGGAAATCTATTGGAGGCAGAAGCAGTCAAGGGTAGCTTAGGGTTAGGGTTAGGGTTAGGGTTAGGGTTATTGTTAGGGTAAGGCTTAGAGTACGGGTTCGGGTACGGGTTCGGGTACGGCGTAGGGTATGGGTTAGGGTTAGGGTTAGGGTTAGTTTGAGGGTTAGGGCTCGGTTTAGGGTACGGGTTAGGATTAGGGTACGTGTTAGGTTTAGGGTAGGTGTTAGGGTTAGGGTACGCGTTAGGGTTAGGGAAGTTATTAAACCTATACCACTCTCTAGATACCCCTTAGCACGTCAAGGAATATTATTTGGGGGTCCAGCCATGGAGAAGAGTTTAGACACTAGGAGAAGATAAGGAACACACCCATTATCCTGAAATCACATTAGGATTCTCTTTTTAACCTGTTCCTTAAAACACTAGTGCTTAGGAAATCTATTGGAGGCAGAAGCAGTCAAGGGTAGCTTAGGGTTAGGGTTAGGGTTAGTGTTAGGGTACGGGTTCCGGTACGGGTTCGGGTACGGCGTGGGGTATGGGTTAGGGTTAGGGTTAGGGTTAGTTTGAGGGTTAGGGCTCGGTTTAGGGTACGGGTTAGGATTAGGGTACGTGTTAGGGTTAGGGTAGGGGTTAGGGTTAGGGTACGCGTTAGGGTTAGGGTAGTTATTAAACCTATCCCACTCTCTAGATTCCCCTTAGCACGTCAAGGAATATTATTTGGGGGTCCAGCCTTGGAGAAGAGTTTAGACACTAGGAGAAGATAAGGAACACACCCATTATCAAGAAATCACATTAGGATTCTCTTTTTAACCTGTTCCTTAAAACACTAGTGCTTAGGAAATCTATTGGAGGCAGAAGCAGTCAAGGGTAGCTTAGGGTTAGGGTTAGGGTTAGTGTTAGGGTACGGCTTAGGGTACGGGTTCAGGTATGGGTTCGGGTACGGCGTAGGGTATGGGTTAGGGTTAGGGTTAGGGTTAGTTTGAGGGTTAGGGCTCGGTTTAAGGTACGGGTTAGGATTAGGGTACGTGTTAGGGTTAGGGTAGAGGTTAGGGTTAGGGTACGCGTTAGGGTTAGGGTAGTTATTAAACCTATCCCTCACTCTAGATACCCCTTAGCACTTCAAGGAATATTATTTGGGGGTCCAGCCTTGGAGAAGAGTTTAGACACTAGGAGAAGATAAGGAAGACACCCATTATCAAGAAATCACATTAGGATTCTCTTTTAACCTGTTCCTTAAAACACTAGTGCTTAGGAAATCTATTGGAGGCAGAAGCAGTCAAGGGTAGCTTAGGGTTAGGGTTAGGGTTAGGGTTAGGGTTAGTGTTAGGGTACGGGTTCGGGTACGGGTTCGGGTACGGCGTAGGGTATGTGTTAGGGTTAGGGTTAGGGTTAGTTTGAGGGTTAGGGCTCGGTTTAGGGTACGGGTTAGGATTAGGGTACGTGTTAGGGTTAGTGTAGGGGTTAGGGTTAGGGTACGCGTTAGGGTTACGGTAGTTATTAAACCTATCCCACTCTCTAGATACCCCTTAGCACGTCAAGGAATATTATTTGGGGGTCCAGCCATGGAGAAGAGTTTAGACACTAGGAGAAGATAAGGAACACACCCATTATCAAGAAATCACATTAGGATTCTCTTTTTAACCTGTTCCTTAAAACACTAGTGCTTAGGAAATCTATTGGAGGCAGAAGCAGTCAAGGGTAGCTTAGGGTTAGGGTTAGGGTTAGGGTACGGCTTAGGGTACGGGTTCGGGTATGGGTTCGGGTACGGGTTTGGGTATGGCATAGGGTATGGGTTAGGGTTAGGGTTAGGGTTAGTTTGAGGGTTAGGGCTCGGTTTAGGGTACGGGTTAGGTTTAGGGTACGTGTTAGTGTTAGGGTAGGGGTTAGGGTTAGGGTACGCGTTAGGGTTAGGGTAGTTATTAAACCTATCCCACTCTCTAGATACCCTTTAGCACGTCAAGGAATATTATTTGGGGGTCCAGCCATGGAGAAGAGTTTAGACACTAGGAGAAGATAAGGAACACACCCATTATCCTGAAATCACATTAGGATTCTCTTTTTAACCTGTTCCTTAATACACTAGTGCTTAGGAAATCTATTGGAGGCAGAAGCAGTCAAGGGTAGCTTAGGGTTAGGGTTAGGGTTAGGGTTAGGGTTAGGGTACGGCTTAGGGTACGGGTTCGGGTCCGGGTTCGGGTACGGCGTAGGGTATGGGTTAGGGTTAGGGTTAGGGTTAGTTTGAGGCTTAGGGCTCGGTTTAGGTTACGGGTTAGGATTAGGGTACGTGTTAGGGTTAGGGTAGGGGTTAGGGTTAGGGTACGCGTTAGGGTTAGTGTAGTTATTAAACCTATCCCACTCTCTAGATACCACTTAGCACGTCAAAGAATATTATTTGGGGGTCCTGCCATGGAGAAGAGTTTAGACACTAGGAGAAGATAAGGAAAACACCCATTATCAAGAAATCACATTAGGATTCTCCTTTTAACCTGTTCCTTAAAACACTAGTGCTTAGGAAATCTATTGGAGGCAGAAGCAGTCAAGGGTAGCTTAGGGTTAGGGTTAGGGTTAGTGTTAGGGTACGGCTTATGGTACGGGTTCGGGTACGGCTTCGGGTACGGCGTAGGGTATGGGTTAGGGTTAGGTTTAGGGTTAGTTTGAGGGTTAGGGCTCGGTTTAGGGTACGGGTTAGGATTAGGGTACGTGTTAGGGTTAGGGTACGCGTTAGGGTTAGGGTAGTTATTAAACCTATCCCACTCTCTAGATACCCCTTAGCACGTCAAGGAATATTATTTGGGGGTCCAGCCATGGAGAAGAGTTTAGACACTAGGAGAAGATAAGGAACACACCCATTATCAAGAAATCACATTAGGATTCTCTTTTTAACCTGTTCCTTAAAACACTAGTGCTTAGGAAATCTATTGGAGGCAGAAGCAGTCAAGGGTAGCTTAGGGTTAGGGTTAGGGTTAGGGTTAGTGTTAGGGTACGGGTTCGGGTACGGGTTCGGGTACGGCGTAGGGTATGGTTTAGGGTTAGGGTTAGGGTTAGTTTGAGGGTTAGGGCTCGGTTTAGGGTACGGGTTAGGATTAGGGTACGTGTTAGTGTTAGGTTAGGGGTTAGGGTTAGGGTACGCGTTAGGGTTACGGTAGTTATTAAACCTATCCCACACTCTAGATACCCCTTAGCACGTCAAGGAATATTATTTGGGGGTCCAGCCATGGAGAAGAGTTTAGACACTAGGAGAATATAAGGAACACACCCATTATCAAGAAATCACATTAGGATTCTCTTTTTAACCTGTTCCTTAAAACACTAGTGCTTAGTAAATCTATTGGAGGCAGAAGCAGTCAAGGGTAGCTTAGGGTTAGGGTTAGGGTTAGGGTACGGCTTAGGGTACGGGTTCGGGTACCGGTTTGGATATGGCGTAGGGTATGGGTTAGGGTTAGGGTTAGGGTTAGTTTGAGGGTTAGGGCTCGGTTTAGGGTTCGGGTTAAGATTAGTGTACGTGTTAGGGTTAGGGTAGAGGTTAGGGTTAGGGTACGCGTTAGGGTTAGGGTAGTTATTAAACCTATCCCACTCTCTAGATACCCCTTAGCACGTCAAGGAATATTATTTGGGGGTCCAGCCATGGAGAAGAGTTTAGACACTAAGAGAAAATAAGGAAAACACCTATTATCAAGAAATCACATTACGATTCTCTTTTTAACCTCTTCCTTAAAACACTAGTGCTTAGGAAATCTATTGGAGGCAGAAGCAGTCAAGGGTAGCTTAGGGTTAGGGTTAGGGTTAGGGTTAGGGTCATTGTTAGGGTAAGGCTTAGAGTACGGGTGCGGGTACGGGTTCGGGTACGGCGTAGGGTATGGGTTAGGGTTAGGGTTAGGGTTAGTTTGAGGGTTAGGGCTCGGTTTAGGGTACGGGTTAGGATTAGGGTACGTGTTAGGGTTAGGGTAGAGGTTAGGGTTAGGGTACGCGTTAGGGTTAGGGTAGTTATTAAACCTATCCCACTCTCTAGATACCCCTTAGCACGTCAAGGAATATTATTTGGGGGTCCAGCCATGGAGAAGAGTTTAGACACTAAGAGAAGATAAGGAACACACCCATTATCAAGAAATCACATTACGATTCTCTTTTTAACCTCTTCCTTAAAACACTAGTGCTTAGGAAATCTATTGGAGGCAGAAGCAGTCAAGGGTAGCTTAGGGTTAGGGTTAGGGTTAGGGTTAGGGTTATTGTTAGGGTAAGGCTTAGAGTACGGGTTCGGGTACGGGTTCGGGTACGGCGTAGGGTATGGGTTAGGGTTAGGGTTAGGGTTAGTTTGAGGTTTAGGGCTCGGTTTAGGGTAAGGGTTAGGATTAGGGTACGTGTTAGGGTTAGGGTAGGGGTTAGGGTTAGGGTACGCGTTAGGGTTAGGGTAGTTATTAAACCTATCCCACTCTCTAGATACCCCTTAGCACGTCAAGGAATATTATTTGGGGGTCCAGCCATGGAGAAGAGTTTAGACACTAAGAGAAGATAAGGAACACACCCATTATCAAGAAATCACATTACGGTTCTCTTTTTAACCTCTTCCTTAAAACACTAGTGCTTAGGAAATCTATTGGAGGCAGAAGCAGTCAAGGGTAGCTTAGGGTTAGGGTTAGGGTTAGGGTTAGGGTTATTGTTAGGGTAAGGCTTAGAGTACGGGTTCGGGTACGGGTTCGGGTACGGCGTAGGGTATGGGTTAGGGTTAGGGTTAGGGTTAGTTTGAGGTTTAGGGCTCGGTTTAGGGTACGGGTTAGGATTAGGGTACGTGTTAGGGTTAGGGTAGGGGTTAGGGTTAGGGTACGCGTTAGGGTTAGGGTAGTTATTAAACCTATCCCACTCTCTAGATACCCCTTAGCACGTCAAGGAATATTATTTGGGGGTCCAGCCATGGAGAAGAGTTTAGACACTAGGAGAAGATAAGGAACACACCCATTATCAAGAAATCACATTAGGATTCTCTTTTTAACCTGTTCCTTAAAACACTAGTGCTTAGGAAATCTATTGGAGGCAGAAGCAGTCAAGGGTAGCTTAGGGTTAGGGTTAGGGTTAGTGTTAGGGTACGGCTTAGGGTACGGGTTCGGGTACGGGTTCGGGTACGGCGTAGGGTATGGGTTAGGGTTAGGGTTAGGGTTAGTTTGAGGGTTAGGACTCGGTTTAGGGTACGGGTTAGGATTAGGGTACGTGTTAGTGTTAGGGTACGCGTTAGGGTTAGGGTAGTTATTAAACCTATCCCACTCTCTAGATACCCTTTAGCACGTCAAGGAATATTATTTGGGGGTCCATCCATGGAGAAGAGTTCAGACACTAGGAGAAGATAAGGAACACACCCATTATCAAGAAATCACATTAGGATTCTCTTTTTAACCTGTTCCTTAAAACACTAGTGCTTAGGAAATCTATTGGAGGCAGAAGCAGTCAAGGGTAGCTTAGGGTTAGGGTTAGGGTTAGGGTACGGCTTAGGGTACGGGTTCGGGTACGGGTTCGGGTACGGGTTTGGGTATGTCGTAGGGTATGGGTTAGGGTTAGTGTTAGTTTGAGGGTTAGGGCTCGGTTTAGGGTACGGGTTAGGATTAGGGTACGTGTTAGGGTTAGGGTAGGGGTTAGGGTTAGGGTACGCGTTAGGTTTAGGGTAGTTATTAAACCTATCCCACTCTCTAGATACCCTTTAGCACGTCAAGGAATATTATTTGGGGGTCCAGCCATGGAGAAGAGTTTAGACACTAGGAGAAGATAAGGAACACTCCCATTATACTGAAATCACATTAGGATTCTCTTTTTAACCTGTTCCTTAATACACTAGTGCTTAGGAAATCTATTGGAGGCAGAAGCAGTCAAGGGTAGCTTAGGGTTAGGGTTAGGGTTAGGGTTAGGGTTAGGGTTAGGGTACGGCTTAGGGTACGGGTTCGGGTCCGGGTTCGGGTACGGCGTAGGGTATGGGTTAGGGTTAGGGTTAGGGTTAGTTTGAGGGTTAGGGCTCGGTTTAGGGTACGGGTTAGGATTAGTGTACGTGTTAGGGTTAGGGTAGAGGTTAGGGTTAGGGTACGCGTTAGGGTTAGGGTAGTTATTAAACCTATCCCACTCTCTAGATACCCCTTAGCACGTCAAGGAATATTATTTGGGGGTCCAGCCTTGGAGAAGAGTTTAGACACTAGGAGAAGATAAGGAACACACCCATTATCAAGAAATCACATTAGGATTCTCTTTTTAACCTGTTCCTTAAAACACTAGTGCTTAGGAAATCTATTGGAGGCAGAAGCAGTCAAGGGTAGCTTAGGGTTACGGTTAGGGTTAGGGTTAGGGTTAGGGTTAGGGTACGGCTTAGGGTACGGTTTCGGGTACGGGTTCGTGTACGGCGTAGGGTATGGGTTAGGGTTAGGGTTAGGGTTAGTTTGAAGGTTAGGACTCGGTTTAGGGTACGGGTTAGGATTAGGGTTCGTGTTAGTGTTAGGGTAGGGGTTAGGGTTAGGGTACGCGTTAGGGTTAGGGAAGTTATTAAACCTATCCCACTCTCTAGATACCCCTTAGCACGTCAAGGAATATTATTTGGGGGTCCAGCCATGGAGAAGAGTTTAGACAATAGGAGAAGATAAGGAACACACCCATTATCCTGAAATCACATTAGGATTCTCTTTTTAACCTGTTCCTTAATACACTAATGCTTAGGAAATCTATTGTAGGCAGAAGCAGTCAAGGGTAGCTTAGGGTTAGGGTTAGGATTAGGGTTAGGGTTAGGGTACGGCTTAGGGTACGGGTTCGGGTACTGGTTCGTGTACGGCGTAGGGTATGGGTTAGGGTTAGGGTTAGGGTTAGTTTGAGGGTTAGGGCTCGGTTTAGGTTACGGGTTAGGATTAGGGTACGTGTTAGGGTTAGGGTAGGGGTTAGGGTTAGGGTACGCGTTAGGGTTAGGGTAGTTATTAAACCTATCCCACTCTCTAGATACCCCTTAGCACGTCAAAGAATATTATTTGGGGGTCCAGCCATGGAGAAGAGTTTAGACACTAGGAGAAGATAGGGAACACACCCATTATCAAGAAATCACATTAGGATTCTCTTTTTAACCTGTTCCTTAAAACACTAGTGCTTAGGAAATCTATTGGAGGCAGAAGCAGTCAAGGGTAGCTTAGGGTTAGGGTTAGGGTTAGTGTTAGGGTACGGCTTAGGGTACGGGTTCGGGTACGGGTTCGGGTACGGCGTAGGGTATGGGTTAGGGTTAGGGTTAGGGTTAGTTTGAGGGTTAGGGCTCGGTTTAGGGTACGGGTTAGGATTAGGTTACGTGTTAGTGTTAGGGTACGCGTTAGGGTTAGGGTAGTTATTAAACCTATCCCACTCTCTAGATACCCCTTAGCACGTCAAGGAATATTATTTGGGGGTCCATCCATGGAGAAGAGTTCAGACACTAGGAGAAGATAAGGAACACACCCATTATCAAGAAATCACATTAGGATTCTCTTTTTAACCTCTTCCTTAAAACACTAGTGCTTAGGAAATCTATTGGAGGCAGAAGCAGTCAAGGGTAGCTTAGGGTTAGGGTTAGGGTTAGGGTACGGCTTAGGGTACGGGTTCGGGTACGGGTTCGGGTACGGGTTTGGGTATGGCGTAGGGTATGTGTTAGGGTTAGGGTTAGTTTGAGGGTTAGGGCTCGGTTTAGGGTACGGGTTAGGATTAGGGTACGTGTTAGGGTTAGGGTAGGGGTTAGGGTTAGGGTACGCGTTAGGGTTAGGGTAGTTATTAAACCTATCCCACTCTCTAGATACCCTTTAGCACGTCAAGGAATATTATTTGGGGGTCCAGCCATGGAGAAGAGTTTAGACACTAGGAGAAGATAAGGAACACACCCATTATCCTGAAATCACATTAGGATTCTCTTTTTAACCTGTTCCTTAATACACTAGTGCTTAGGAAATCTATTGGAGGCAGAAGCAGTCAAGGGTAGCTTAGGGTTAGGGTTAGGGTTAGGGTTAGGGTTAGGGTACGGCTTATGGTACGGGTTCGGGTCCGGGTTCGTGTACAGCGTAGGGTATGGGTTAGGGTTGGGGTTAGGGTTAGTTTGAGGGTTAGGGCTCGGTTTAGGGTACGGGTTAGGATTAGTGTACGTGTTAGGGTTAGGGTAGAGGTTAGGGTTAGGGTACGCATTAGGGTTAGGGTAGTTATTAAACCTATCCCACTGTCTAGATACCCCTTAGCACGTCAAGGAATATTATTTCGGGGTCCAGCCTTGGAGAAGAGTTTAGACACTAGGAGAAGATAAGGAACACACCCATTATCAAGAAATCACATTAGGATTCTCTTTTTAACCTGTTCCTTAAAACACTAGTGCTTAGGAAATCTATTGGAGGCAGAAGCAGTCAAGGGTAGCTTAGGGTTAGGGTTAGGGTTAGGGTTAGGGTTAGGGTTAGGGTACGGCTTAGGGTACGGGTTCTGGTACGGGTTCGTGTACGGCGTAGGGTATGGGTTAGGGTTAGGGTTAGGGTTAGTTTGAAGGTTAGGACTCGGTTTAGGGTACGGGTTAGGATTAGGGTTCGTGTTAGGGTTAGGGTAGGGGTTAGGGTTAGGGTACGCGTTAGGGTTAGGGAAGTTATTAAACCTATCCCACTCTCTAGATACCCCTTAGCACGTCAAGGAATATTATTTGGGGGTCCAGCCATGGAGAAGAGTTTAGACAATAGGAGAAGATAAGGAACAAACCCATTATCCTGAAATCACATTAGGATTCTCTTTTTAACCTGTTCCTTAATACACTAATGCTTAGGAAATCTATTGTAGGCAGAAGCAGTCAAGGGTAGCTTAGGGTTAGGGTTAGGATTAGGGTTAGGGTTAGGGTACGGCTTAGGGTACGGGTTCGGGTACTGGTTCGGGTACGGCGTAGGGTATGGGTTAGGGTTAGGGTTAGGGTTAGTTTGAGGGTTAGGGCTCGGTTTAGGTTACGGGTTAGGATTAGGGTACGTGTTAGGGTTAGGGTAGGGGTTAGGGTTAGGGTACGCGTTAGGGTTAGTGTAGTTATTAAACCTATCCCACTCTCTAGATACCCCTTAGCACATCAAAGAATATTATTTGGGGGTCCAGCCATGGAGAAGAGTTTAGACACTAGGAGAAGATAAGGAACACACCCATTATCAAGAAATCACATTAGGATTCTCTTTTTAACCTGTTCCTTAAAACACTAGTGCTTAGGAAATCTATTGGAGGCAGAAGCAGTCAAGGGTAGCTTAGGGTTAGGGTTAGGGTTAGGGTTAGGGTTAGGGTTAGGGTTAGGGTACGGCTTAGGGTACGGTTTCGGGTACGGGTTCGTGTACGGCGTAGGGTATGGGTTAGGGTTAGGGTTAGGGTTAGTTTGAAGGTTAGGGCTCGGTTTAGGGTACGGGTTAGGATTAGGGTTCGTGTTAGGGTTAGGGTAGGGGTTAGGGTTAGGGTACGCGTTAGGGTTAGGGAAGTTATTAAACCTATCCCACTCTCTAGATACCCCTTAGCACGTCAAGGAATATTATTTGGGGGTCCAGCCATGGAGAAGAGTTTAGACAATAGGAGAAGATAAGGAACACACCCATTATCCTGAAATCACATTAGGATTCTCTTTTTAACCTGTTCCTTAATACACTAATGCTTAGGAAATCTATTGTAGGCAGAAGCAGTCAAGGGTAGCTTAGGGTTAGGGTTAGGATTAGGGTTAGGGTTAGGGTACGGCTTAGGGTACGGGTTCGGGTACTGGTTCGGGTACGGCGTAGGGTATGGGTTAGGGTTAGGGTTAGGGTTAGTTTGAGGGTTAGGCCTCGGTTTAGGTTACGGGTTAGGATTAGGGTACGTGTTAGGGTTAGGGTAGGGGTTAGGGTTAGGGTACGCGTTAGGGTTAGTGTAGTTATTAAACCTATCCCACTCTCTAGATACCCCTTAGCACATCAAAGAATATTATTTGGGGGTCCAGCCATGGAGAAGAGTTTAGACACTAAGAGAAGATAAGGAACACACCCATTATCAAGAAATCACATTACGGTTCTCTTTTTAACCTCTTCCTTAAAACACTAGTGCTTAGGAAATCTATTGGAGGCAGAAGCAGTCAAGGGTAGCTTAGGGTTAGGGTTAGGGTTAGGGTTAGGGTTATTGTTAGGGTAAGGCTTAGAGTACGGGTTCGGGTACGGGTTCGGGTACGGCGTAGGGTATGGGTTAGGGTTAGGGTTAGGGTTAGTTTGAGGTTTAGGGCTCGGTTTAGGGTACGGGTTAGGATTAGGGTACGTGTTAGGGTTAGGGTAGGGGTTAGGGTTAGGGTACGCGTTAGGGTTAGGGTAGTTATTAAACCTATCCCACTCTCTAGATACCCCTTAGCACGTCAAGGAATATTATTTGGGGGTCCAGCCATGGAGAAGAGTTTAGACACTAGGAGAAGATAAGGAACACACCCATTATCAAGAAATCACATTAGGATTCTCTTTTTAACCTGTTCCTTAAAACACTAGTGCTTAGGAAATCTATTGGAGGCAGAAGCAGTCAAGGGTAGCTTAGGGTTAGGGTTAGGGTTAGTGTTAGGGTACGGCTTAGGGTACGGGTTCGGGTACGGGTTCGGGTACGGCGTAGGGTATGGGTTAGGGTTAGGGTTAGGGTTAGTTTGAGGGTTAGGACTCGGTTTAGGGTACGGGTTAGGATTAGGGTACGTGTTAGTGTTAGGGTACGCGTTAGGGTTAGGGTAGTTATTAAACCTATCCCACTCTCTAGATACCCTTTAGCACGTCAAGGAATATTATTTGGGGGTCCATCCATGGAGAAGAGTTCAGACACTAGGAGAAGATAAGGAACACACCCATTATCAAGAAATCACATTAGGATTCTCTTTTTAACCTGTTCCTTAAAACACTAGTGCTTAGGAAATCTATTGGAGGCAGAAGCAGTCAAGGGTAGCTTAGGGTTAGGGTTAGGGTACGGCTTAGGGTACGGGTTCGGGTACGGGTTCGGGTACGGGTTTGGGTATGTCGTAGGGTATGGGTTAGGGTTAGTGTTAGTTTGAGGGTTAGGGCTCGGTTTAGGGTACGGGTTAGGATTAGGGTACGTGTTAGGGTTAGGGTAGGGGTTAGGGTTAGGGTACGCGTTAGGTTTAGGGTAGTTATTAAACCTATCCCACTCTCTAGATACCCTTTAGCACGTCAAGGAATATTATTTGGGGGTCCAGCCATGGAGAAGAGTTTAGACACTAGGAGAAGATAAGGAACACTCCCATTATACTGAAATCACATTAGGATTCTCTTTTTAACCTGTTCCTTAATACACTAGTGCTTAGGAAATCTATTGGAGGCAGAAGCAGTCAAGGGTAGCTTAGGGTTAGGGTTAGGGTTAGGGTTAGGGTTAGGGTTAGGGTACGGCTTAGGGTACGGGTTCGGGTCCGGGTTCGGGTACGGCGTAGGGTATGGGTTAGGGTTAGGGTTAGGGTTAGTTTGAGGGTTAGGGCTCGGTTTAGGGTACGGGTTAGGATTAGTGTACGTGTTAGGGTTAGGGTAGAGGTTAGGGTTAGGGTACGCGTTAGGGTTAGGGTAGTTATTAAACCTATCCCACTCTCTAGATACCCCTTAGCACGTCAAGGAATATTATTTGGGGGTCCAGCCTTGGAGAAGAGTTTAGACACTAGGAGAAGATAAGGAACACACCCATCATCAAGAAATCACATTAGGATTCTCTTTTTAACCTGTTCCTTAAAACACTAGTGCTTAGGAAATCTATTGGAGGCAGAAGCAGTCAAGGGTAGCTTAGGGTTACGGTTAGGGTTAGGGTTAGGGTTAGGGTTAGGGTACGGCTTAGGGTACGGTTTCGGGTACGGGTTCGTGTACGGCGTAGGGTATGGGTTAGGGTTAGGGTTAGGGTTAGTTTGAAGGTTAGGACTCGGTTTAGGGTACGGGTTAGGATTAGGGTTCGTGTTAGTGTTAGGGTAGGGGTTAGGGTTAGGGTACGCGTTAGGGTTAGGGAAGTTATTAAACCTATCCCACTCTCTAGATACCCCTTAGCACGTCAAGGAATATTATTTGGGGGTCCAGCCATGGAGAAGAGTTTAGACAATAGGAGAAGATAAGGAACACACCCATTATCCTGAAATCACATTAGGATTCTCTTTTTAACCTGTTCCTTAATACACTAATGCTTAGGAAATCTATTGTAGGCAGAAGCAGTCAAGGGTAGCTTAGGGTTAGGGTTAGGATTAGGGTTAGGGTTAGGGTACGGCTTAGGGTACGGGTTCGGGTACTGGTTCGTGTACGGCGTAGGGTATGGGTTAGGGTTAGGGTTAGGGTTAGTTTGAGGGTTAGGGCTCGGTTTAGGTTACGGGTTAGGATTAGGGTACGTGTTAGGGTTAGGGTAGGGGTTAGGGTTAGGGTACGCGTTAGGGTTAGGGTAGTTATTAAACCTATCCCACTCTCTAGATACCCCTTAGCACGTCAAAGAATATTATTTGGGGGTCCAGCCATGGAGAAGAGTTTAGACACTAGGAGAAGATAGGGAACACACCCATTATCAAGAAATCACATTAGGATTCTCTTTTTAACCTGTTCCTTAAAACACTAGTGCTTAGGAAATCTATTGGAGGCAGAAGCAGTCAAGGGTAGCTTAGGGTTAGGGTTAGGGTTAGTGTTAGGGTACGGCTTAGGGTACGGGTTCGGGTACGGGTTCGGGTACGGCGTAGGGTATGGGTTAGGGTTAGGGTTAGGGTTAGTTTGAGGGTTAGGGCTCGGTTTAGGGTAC
Organism: Eschrichtius robustus; assembly: GCF_028021215.1. NCBI lineage: Eukaryota > Metazoa > Chordata > Mammalia > Artiodactyla > Eschrichtiidae > Eschrichtius > Eschrichtius robustus. The sequence goes on from NW_027175270.1 coordinate 517,282, forward strand.
GGGTTAGGATTAGGTTACGTGTTAGTGTTAGGGTACGCGTTAGGGTTAGGGTAGTTATTAAACCTATCCCACTCTCTAGATACCCCTTAGCACGTCAAGGAATATTATTTGGGGGTCCATCCATGGAGAAGAGTTCAGACACTAGGAGAAGATAAGGAACACACCCATTATCAAGAAATCACATTAGGATTCTCTTTTTAACCTCTTCCTTAAAACACTAGTGCTTAGGAAATCTATTGGAGGCAGAAGCAGTCAAGGGTAGCTTAGGGTTAGGGTTAGGGTTAGGGTACGGCTTAGGGTACGGGTTCGGGTACGGGTTCGGGTACGGGTTTGGGTATGGCGTAGGGTATGTGTTAGGGTTAGGGTTAGTTTGAGGGTTAGGGCTCGGTTTAGGGTACGGGTTAGGATTAGGGTACGTGTTAGGGTTAGGGTAGGGGTTAGGGTTAGGGTACGCGTTAGGGTTAGGGTAGTTATTAAACCTATCCCACTCTCTAGATACCCTTTAGCACGTCAAGGAATATTATTTGGGGGTCCAGCCATGGAGAAGAGTTTAGACACTAGGAGAAGATAAGGAACACACCCATTATCCTGAAATCACATTAGGATTCTCTTTTTAACCTGTTCCTTAATACACTAGTGCTTAGGAAATCTATTGGAGGCAGAAGCAGTCAAGGGTAGCTTAGGGTTAGGGTTAGGGTTAGGGTTAGGGTTAGGGTACGGCTTATGGTACGGGTTCGGGTCCGGGTTCGTGTACAGCGTAGGGTATGGGTTAGGGTTGGGGTTAGGGTTAGTTTGAGGGTTAGGGCTCGGTTTAGGGTACGGGTTAGGATTAGTGTACGTGTTAGGGTTAGGGTAGAGGTTAGGGTTAGGGTACGCATTAGGGTTAGGGTAGTTATTAAACCTATCCCACTGTCTAGATACCCCTTAGCACGTCAAGGAATATTATTTCGGGGTCCAGCCTTGGAGAAGAGTTTAGACACTAGGAGAAGATAAGGAACACACCCATTATCAAGAAATCACATTAGGATTCTCTTTTTAACCTGTTCCTTAAAACACTAGTGCTTAGGAAATCTATTGGAGGCAGAAGCAGTCAAGGGTAGCTTAGGGTTAGGGTTAGGGTTAGGGTTAGGGTTAGGGTTAGGGTACGGCTTAGGGTACGGGTTCTGGTACGGGTTCGTGTACGGCGTAGGGTATGGGTTAGGGTTAGGGTTAGGGTTAGTTTGAAGGTTAGGACTCGGTTTAGGGTACGGGTTAGGATTAGGGTTCGTGTTAGGGTTAGGGTAGGGGTTAGGGTTAGGGTACGCGTTAGGGTTAGGGAAGTTATTAAACCTATCCCACTCTCTAGATACCCCTTAGCACGTCAAGGAATATTATTTGGGGGTCCAGCCATGGAGAAGAGTTTAGACAATAGGAGAAGATAAGGAACAAACCCATTATCCTGAAATCACATTAGGATTCTCTTTTTAACCTGTTCCTTAATACACTAATGCTTAGGAAATCTATTGTAGGCAGAAGCAGTCAAGGGTAGCTTAGGGTTAGGGTTAGGATTAGGGTTAGGGTTAGGGTACGGCTTAGGGTACGGGTTCGGGTACTGGTTCGGGTACGGCGTAGGGTATGGGTTAGGGTTAGGGTTAGGGTTAGTTTGAGGGTTAGGGCTCGGTTTAGGTTACGGGTTAGGATTAGGGTACGTGTTAGGGTTAGGGTAGGGGTTAGGGTTAGGGTACGCGTTAGGGTTAGTGTAGTTATTAAACCTATCCCACTCTCTAGATACCCCTTAGCACATCAAAGAATATTATTTGGGGGTCCAGCCATGGAGAAGAGTTTAGACACTAGGAGAAGATAAGGAACACACCCATTATCAAGAAATCACATTAGGATTCTCTTTTTAACCTGTTCCTTAAAACACTAGTGCTTAGGAAATCTATTGGAGGCAGAAGCAGTCAAGGGTAGCTTAGGGTTAGGGTTAGGGTTAGGGTTAGGGTTAGGGTTAGGGTTAGGGTACGGCTTAGGGTACGGTTTCGGGTACGGGTTCGTGTACGGCGTAGGGTATGGGTTAGGGTTAGGGTTAGGGTTAGTTTGAAGGTTAGGGCTCGGTTTAGGGTACGGGTTAGGATTAGGGTTCGTGTTAGGGTTAGGGTAGGGGTTAGGGTTAGGGTACGCGTTAGGGTTAGGGAAGTTATTAAACCTATCCCACTCTCTAGATACCCCTTAGCACGTCAAGGAATATTATTTGGGGGTCCAGCCATGGAGAAGAGTTTAGACAATAGGAGAAGATAAGGAACACACCCATTATCCTGAAATCACATTAGGATTCTCTTTTTAACCTGTTCCTTAATACACTAATGCTTAGGAAATCTATTGTAGGCAGAAGCAGTCAAGGGTAGCTTAGGGTTAGGGTTAGGATTAGGGTTAGGGTTAGGGTACGGCTTAGGGTACGGGTTCGGGTACTGGTTCGGGTACGGCGTAGGGTATGGGTTAGGGTTAGGGTTAGGGTTAGTTTGAGGGTTAGGCCTCGGTTTAGGTTACGGGTTAGGATTAGGGTACGTGTTAGGGTTAGGGTAGGGGTTAGGGTTAGGGTACGCGTTAGGGTTAGTGTAGTTATTAAACCTATCCCACTCTCTAGATACCCCTTAGCACATCAAAGAATATTATTTGGGGGTCCAGCCATGGAGAAGAGTTTAGACACTAGGAGAAGATAAGGAACACACCCATTATCAAGAAATCACATTAGGATTCTCTTTTTAACCTGTTCCTTAAAACACTAGTGCTTAGGAAATCTATTGGAGGCAGAAGCAGTCAAGGGTAGCTTAGGGTTACGGTTAGGGTTAGTGTTAGGGTACGGCTTATGGTACGGGTTCGGGTACGGCTTCGGGTACGGCGTAGGGTATGGGTTAGTGTTAGGTTTAGGGTTAGTTTGAGGGTTAGGGCTCGGTTTAGGGTACGGGTTAGGGGTAGGGTACGCGTTAGGGTTAGGGTAGTTATTAAACCTATCCCACTCTCTAGATACCCCTTAGCACGTCAAGGAATATTATTTGGGGGTCCAGCCATGGAGAAGAGTTTAGACACTAGGAAAAGAAAAGGAACACACCCATTATCAAGAAATCACATTAGGATTCTCTTTTTAACCTGTTCCTTAAAACACTAGTGCTTAGGAAATCTATTGGAGGCAGAAGCAGTCAAGGGTAGCTTAGGGTTAGGGTTAGGGTTAGGGTTAGGGTTAGTGTTAGGTTACGGGTTCGGGTACGGGTTCGGGTACGGCGTAGGGTATGGGTTAGGGTTAGGGTTAGGGTTACTTTGAGGGTTAGGGCTCGGTTTAGGGTACGGGTTAGGATTAGGGTACGTGTTAGTGTTAGGGTAGGGGTTAGGGTTAGGGTACGCGTTAGGGTTACGGTAGTTATTAAACCTATCCCACACTCTATAAACCCCTTAGCACGTCAAGGAATATTATTTGGGGGTCCAGCCATGGAGAAGAGTTTAGACACTAGGAGAAGATAAGGAACACACCCATTATCAAGAAATCACATTAGGATTCTCTTTTTAACCTGTTCCTTAAAACACTAGTGCTTAGGAAATCTATTTGAGGCAGAAGCAGTCAAGGGTAGCTTAGGGTTAGGGTTAGGGTTAGGGTACGGCTTAGGGTACGGGTTCGGGTACGGGTTTGGATATGGCGTAGGGTATGGGTTAGGGTTAGTTTGAGGGTTAGGGCTCGGTTTAGGGTTCGGGTTAAGATTAGTGTACGTGTTAGGTTTAGGGTAGGGGTTAGGGTTAGGGTACGCGTTAGGGTTAGGGTAGTTATTAAACCTATCCCACTCTCTAGATACCCTTTAGCAGGTCAAGGAATATTATTTGGGGGTCCAGCCATGGAGAAGAGTTTAGACACTAGGAGAAAATAAGGAACACACCCATTATCCTGAAATCACATTAGGATTCTCTTTTTAACCTGTTCCTTAATACACTAGTGCTTAGGAAATCTATTGGAGGCAGAAGCAGTCAAGGGTAGCTTAGGGTTAGGGTTAGGGATAGGTTTAGGGTTAGGGTACGGCTTAGGGTATGGGTTCGGGTCCGGGTTTGGGTATGGCGTAGGGTATGGGTTAGGGTTAGGGTTAGGGTTAGTTTGAGGGTTAGGGCTCGGTTTAGGTTACGGGTTAGGATTAGGGTACGTGTTAGGGTTAGGGTAGGGGTTAGGGTTAGGGAACGCGTTAGGGTTAGGGTAGTTATTAAACCTATCCCACTCTCTAGATACCCCTTAGCACGTCAAGGAATATTATTTGGGGGTCCAGCCATGGAGAAGAGTTTAGACACTAGGAGAAGATAAGGAACACACCCATTATCAAGAAATCACATTAGGATTCTCTTTTTAACCTGTTCCTTAAAACACTAGTGCTTAGGAAATCTATTGGAGGCAGAAGCAGTCAAGGGTAGCTTAGGGTTAGGGTTAGGGTTAGGGTACGGCTTAGGGTACGGGTTCGGGTACGGGTTCGGGTACGGGTTTGGGTATGGCATAGGGTATGGGTTAGGGTTAGGGTTAGGGTTAGTTTGAGGGTTAGTGCTCGGTTTAGGGTACGGGTTAGGATTAGGGTACGTGTTAGTGTTAGAGTAGGGGTTAGGGTTAGGGTACGCGTTAGGGTTAGGGTAGTTATTAAACCTATCCCACTCTCTAGATACCCTTTAGCACGTCAAGGAATATTATTTGGGGGTCCAGCCATGGAGAAGAGTTTAGACACTAGGAGAAGATAAGGAACACACCCATTATCCTGAAATCACATTAGGATTCTCTTTTTAACCTGTTCCTTAATACACTAGTGCTTAGGAAATCTATTGGAGGCAGAAGCAGTCAAGGGTAGCTTACGGTTAGGGTTAGGGTTAGGGTTAGGGTTAGGGTACGGCTTAGGGTCCGGGTTCGGGTCCGGGTTCGGGTACGGCGTAGGGTATGGGTTAGGGTTAGTTTGAGGGTTAGGGCTCGGTTTAGGGTACGGGTTAGGATTAGTGTACGTGTTAGGGTTAGGGTAGAGGTTAGGGTTAGGGTACGCGTTAGAGTTAGGGTAGTTATTAAACCTATCCCTCTCTCTAGATAGCCCTTAGCACGTCAAGGAATATTATTTGGGGGTCCAGCCTTGGAGAAGAGTTTAGACACTAGGAGAAGATAAGGAACACACCCATTATCAAGAAATCACATTAGGATTCTCTTTTTAACCAGTTCCTTAAAACACTAGTGCTTAGGAAATCTATTGGAGGCAGAAGCAGTCAAGGGTAGCTTAGGGTTAGGGTTAGGGTTAGGGTTAGGGTTAGGGTTAGGGTACGGCTTAGGGTACGGGTTCGGGTACGGGTTCGTGTGCGTCGTAGGGTATGGGTTAGGGTTAGGGTTAGGGTTAGTTTGAAGGTTAGGGCTCGGTTTAGGGTACGGGTTAGGATTAGGGTTCGTATTAGGGTTAGGGTAGGGGTTAGGGTTAGGGTACGCGTTAGGGTTAGGGTAGTTATTAAACCTATCCCACTCTCTAGATACCCCTTAGCACGTCAAGGAATATTATTTGGGGGTCCAGCCATGGAGAAGAGTTTACACAATAGGAGAAGATAAGGAACACATCCATTATCCTGAAATCATATTAGGATTCTCTTTTTAACCTGTTCCTTAAAACACTAGTGCTTAGGAAATCTATTGTAGGCAGAAGCAGTCAAGGGTAGCTTAGGGTTATGGTTAGGATTAGGGTTAGGGTTAGGGTACGGCTTAGGGAACGGGTTCGGGTACTGGTTCGGGTATGGCGTAGGGTATGGGTTAGGGTTAGGGTTAGGGTTAGTTTGAGGGTTAGGGCTCGGTTTAGGGTACGGGTTAGGATTAGGGTACGTGTTAGTGTTAGGGTAGGGGTTAGGGTTAGGGTACGCGTTAGGGTTACGGTAGTTATTAAACCTATCCCACACTCTAGATACCCCTTAGCACGTCAAGGAATATTATTTGGGGGTCCAGCCATGGAGAAGAGTTTAGACACTAGGAGAAGATAAGGAACACACCCATTATCAAGAAATCACATTAGGATTATCTTTTTAACCTGTTCCTTAAAACACTAGTGCTTAGGAAATCTATTGGAGGCAGAAGCAGTCAAGGGTAGCTTAGGGTTAGGTTTAGGGATAGGTTTAGGGTTAGGGTACGGCTTAGGGTATGGGTTTGGGTTAGGGTTAGGGTTAGTTTGAGGGTTAGGGCTCGGTTTAGGGTACGGGTTAGGATTAGTGTACGTGTTAGGGTTAGGGTAGAGGTTAGGGTTAGGGTACGCATTAGGGTTAGGGTAGTTATTAAACCTATCCCACTCTCTAGATACCGTTAGCACGTCAAGGAATATTATTTGGGGGTCCAGCCTTGGAGAAGAGTTTAGACACTAGGAGAAGATAAGGAACACACCCATTATCAAGAAATCACATTAGGATTCTCTTTTTAACCTGTTCCTTAAAACACTAGTGCTTAGGAAATCTATTGGAGGCAGAAGCAGTCAAGGGTAGCTTAGGGTTAGGGTTAGGGTTAGGGTTAGGGTTAGGGTTAGGGTACGGCTTAGGGTACGGGTTCGGGTACGGGTTCGTGTACGGCGTAGGGTATGGGTTAGGGTTAGGGTTAGGGTTAGTTTGAAGGTTAGGGCTCGGTTTAGGGTACGGGTTAGGATTAGGGTTCGTGTTAGGGTTAGGGTAGGGGTTAGGGTTAGGGTATGCGTTAGGGTTAGGGTAGTTATTAAACCTATCCCACTCTCTAGATACCCCTTAGCACGTCAAGGAATATTATTTGGGGGTCCAGCCATGGAGAAGAGTTTAGACAATAGGAGAAGATAAGGAACACACCCATTATCCTGAAATCACATTTGGATTCTCTTTTTAACCTGTTCCTTAATACACTAGTGCTTAGGAAATCTATTGTAGGCAGAAGCAGTCAAGGGTAGCTTAGGGTTAGGGTTAGGATTAGGGTTAGGGTTAGGGTACGGCTTAGGGTACGGGTTCGGGTACTGGTTCGGGTACGGCGTAGGGTATGGGTTAGGGTTAGGGTTAGGGTTAGTTTGAGGGTTAGGGCTCGGTTTAGGTTACGGGTTAGGATTAGGGTACGTGTTAGGGTTAGGGTAGGGGTTAGGGTTAGGGTACGCGTTAGGGTTAGTGTAGTTATTAAACCTATCCCACTCTCTAGATACCCCTTAGCACGTCAAAGAATATTATTTGGGGGTCCAGCCATGGAGAAGAGTTTAGACACTAGGAGAAGATAAGGAACACACCCATTATCAAGAAATCACATTAGGATTCTCTTTTTAACCTGTTCCTTAAAACACTAGTGCTTAGGAAATCTATTGGAGGCAGAAGCAGTCAAGGGTAGCTTAGGGTTAGGGTTAGGGTTAGGGTTACGGTTAGCTTTAGGGTACGGCTTAGGGTACGGGTTCGGGTACGGGTTCGGGTACGGCGTAGGGTATGGGTTAGGGTTAGGGTTAGGGTTAGTTTGAGGGTTAGGGCTCGGTTTAGGGTACGGGTTAGGATTAGGGTACGTGTTAGGGTTAGGGTAGGGGTTAGGGTTAGGGTACGCGTTAGGGTTAGGGTAGTTATTAAACCTATCCCACTCTCTAGATACCCTTTAGCACGTCAAGGAATATTATTTGGGGGTCCAGCCATGGAGAAGAGTTTAGACACTAGGAGAAGATAAGGAACACACCCATTATCCTGAAATCACATTAGGATTCTCTTTTTAACCTGTTCCTTAATACACTAGTGCTTAGGAAATCTATTGGAGGCAGAAGCAGTCAAGGGTAGCTTAGGGTTAGGGTTAGGGTTAGGGTTAGGGTTAGGGTACGGCTTAGGGTACGGGTTCGGGTCTGGGTTCGGGTACAGCGTAGGGTATGGGTTAGGGTTAGGGTTAGTGTTAGTTTGAGGGTTAGGGCTCGGTTTAGGGTACGGGTTAGGATTAGTGTACGTGTTAGGGTTAGGGTAGAGGTTAGGGTTAGGGTACGCATTAGGGTTAGGGTAGTTATTAAACCTATCCCACTCTCTAGATACCCCTTAGCACGTCAAGGAATATTATTTGGGGGTCCAGCCATGGAGAAGAGTTTAGACACTAGGAAAAGAAAAGGAACACACCCATTATCAAGAAATCACATTAGGATTCTCTTTTTAACCTGTTCCTTAAAACACTAGTGCTTAGGAAATCTATTGGAGGCAGAAGCAGTCAAGGGTAGCTTAGGGTTAGGGTTAGGGTTAGGGTTAGGGTTAGTGTTAGGTTACGGGTTCGGGTACGGGTTCGGGTACGGCGTAGGGTATGGGTTAGGGTTAGGGTTAGGGTTACTTTGAGGGTTAGGGCTCGGTTTAGGGTACGGGTTAGGATTAGGGTACGTGTTAGTGTTAGGGTAGGGGTTAGGGTTAGGGTACGCGTTAGGGTTACGGTAGTTATTAAACCTATCCCACACTCTATAAACCCCTTAGCACGTCAAGGAATATTATTTGGGGGTCCAGCCATGGAGAAGAGTTTAGACACTAGGAGAAGATAAGGAACACACCCATTATCAAGAAATCACATTAGGATTCTCTTTTTAACCTGTTCCTTAAAACACTAGTGCTTAGGAAATCTATTTGAGGCAGAAGCAGTCAAGGGTAGCTTAGGGTTAGGGTTAGGGTTAGGGTACGGCTTAGGGTACGGGTTCGGGTACGGGTTTGGATATGGCGTAGGGTATGGGTTAGGGTTAGTTTGAGGGTTAGGGCTCGGTTTAGGGTTCGGGTTAAGTTTAGTGTACGTGTTAGGGTTAGGGTAGGGGTTAGGGTTAGGGTACGCGTTAGGGTTAGGGTAGTTATTAAACCTATCCCACTCTCTAGATACCCTTTAGCACGTCAAGGAATATTATTTGGGGGTCCAGCCATGGAGAAGAGTTTAGACACTAGGAGAAAATAAGGAACACACCCATTATCCTGAAATCACATTAGGATTCTCTTTTTAACCTGTTCCTTAATACACTAGTGCTTAGGAAATCTATTGGAGGCAGAAGCAGTCAAGGGTAGCTTAGGGTTAGGGTTAGGGATAGGTTTAGGGTTAGGGTACGGCTTAGGGTATGGGTTCGGGTCCGGGTTTGGGTATGGCGTAGGGTATGGGTTAGGGTTAGGGTTAGGGTTAGTTTGAGGGTTAGGGCTCGGTTTAGGTTACGGGTTAGGATTAGGGTACGTGTTAGGGTTAGGGTAGGGGTTAGGGTTAGGGAACGCGTTAGGGTTAGGGTAGTTATTAAACCTATCCCACTCTCTAGATACCCCTTAGCACGTCAAGGAATATTATTTGGGGGTCCAGCCATGGAGAAGAGTTTAGACACTAGGAGAAGATAAGGAACACACCCATTATCAAGAAATCACATTAGGATTCTCTTTTTAACCTGTTCCTTAAAACACTAGTGCTTAGGAAATCTATTGGAGGCAGAAGCAGTCAAGGGTAGCTTAGGGTTAGTGTTAGGGTTAGGGTACGGCTTAGGGTACGGGTTCGGGTACGGGTTCGGGTACGGGTTTGGGTATGGCATAGGGTATGGGTTAGGGTTAGGGTTAGGGTTAGTTTGAGGGTTAGTGCTCGGTTTAGGGTACGGGTTAGGATTAGGGTACGTGTTAGTGTTAGAGTAGGGGTTAGGGTTAGGGTACGCGTTATGGTTAGGGTAGTTATTAAACCTATCCCACTCTCTAGATACCCTTTAGCACGTCAAGGAATATTATTTGGGGGTCCAGCCATGGAGAAGAGTTTAGACACTAGGAGAAGATAAGGAACACACCCATTATCAAGAAATCACATTAGGATTCTCTTTTTAACCTGTTCCTTAAAACACTAGTGCTTAGGAAATCTATTGGAGGCAGAAGCAGTCAAGGGTAGCTTAGGGTTAGGGTTAGGGTTAGGGTTAGGGTTAGTGTTAGGGTACGGGTTCGGGTACGGGTTCGGGTACGGCGTAGGGTATGGGTTAGGGTTAGGGTTAGGGTTAGTTTGAGGGTTAGGGCTCGGTTTAGGGTACGGGTTAGGATTAGGGTACGTGTTACCGTTAGGGTAGGGGTTAGGGTTAGGGTACGCGTTAGGGTTACGGTAGTTATTAAACCTATCCCACACTCTAGATACCCCTTAGCACGTCAAGGAATATTATTTGGGGGTCCAGCCATGGAGAAGAGTTTAGACACTAGGAGAAGATAAGGAACACACCCATTATCAAGAAATCACATTAGGATTATCTTTTTAACCTGTTCCTTAAAACACTAGTGCTTAGGAAATCTATTGGAGGCAGAAGCAGTCAAGGGTAGCTTAGGGTTAGGTTTAGGGATAGGTTTAGGGTTAGGGTACGGCTTAGGGTATGGGTTTGGGTACGGGTTTGGGTATGGCGTAGGGTATGGGTTAGGGTTAGGGTTAGGGTTAGTTTGAGGGTTAGGGCTCGGTTTACGTTACGGGTTAGGATTAGGGTACGTGTTAGGGTTAGGGTAGGGGTTAGGGATAGGGTACGCGTTAGGGTTAGGGTAGTTATTAAACCTATCCCACTCTCTAGATACCCCTTAGCACGTCAAGGAATATTATTTGGGGGTCCAGTCATGGAGAAGAGTTTAGACACTAGGAGAAGATAAGGAACACACCCATTATCAAGAAATCACATTAGGATTCTCTTTTTAACCTGTTCCTTAAAACACTAGTGCTTAGGAAATCTATTGGAGGCAGAAGCAGTCAAGGGTAGCTTAGGGTTAGGGTTAGGGTTAGGGTTAGGGTTAGGGTACGGCTTAGGGTACGGGTTCGGTTACGGGTTCGTGTACGGCGTAGGGTATGGGTTAGGGTTAGGGTTAGGGTTAGTTTGAAGGTTAGGGCTCGGTTTAGGGTACGGGTTAGGATTAGGGTTCGTGTTAGGGTTAGGGTAGGGGTTAGGGTTAGGGTATGCGTTAGGGTTAGGGTAGTTATTAAACCTATCCCACTCTCTAGATACCCCTTAGCACGTCAAGGAATATTATTTGGGGGTCCAGCCATGGAGAAGAGTTTAGACAATAGGAGAAGATAAGGAACACACCCATTATCCTGAAATCACATTTGGATTCTCTTTTTAACCTGTTCCTTAATACACTAGTGCTTAGGAAATCTATTGTAGGCAGAAGCAGTCAAGGGTAGCTTAGGGTTAGGGTTAGGATTAGGGTTAGGGTTAGGGTACGGCTTAGGGTACGGGTTCGGGTACTGGTTCGGGTACGGCGTAGGGTATGGGTTAGGGTTAGGGTTAGGGTTAGTTTGAGGGTTAGGGCTCGGTTTAGGTTACGGGTTAGGATTAGGGTATGTGTTAGGGTTAGGGTAGGGGTTAGGGTTAGGGTACGCGTTAGGGTTAGTGTAGTTATTAAACCTATCCCACTCTCTAGATACCCCTTAGCACGTCAAAGAATATTATTTGGGGGTCCAGCCATGGAGAAGAGTTTAGACACTAGGAGAAGATAAGGAACACACCCATTATCAAGAAATCACATTAGGATTCTCTTTTTAACCTGTTCCTTAAAACACTAGTGCTTAGGAAATCTATTGGAGGCAGAAGCAGTCAAGGGTAGCTTAGGGTTAGGGTTAGGGTTAGGGTTACGGTTAGCTTTAGGGTACGGCTTAGGGTACGGGTTCGGGTACGGGTTCGGGTACGGCGTAGGATATGGGTTAGGGTTAGGGTTAGGGTTAGTTTGAGGGTTAGGGCTCGGTTTAGGGTACGGGTTAGGATTAGGGTACGTGTTAGGGTTAGGGTACGCGTTAGGGTTAGGGTAGTTATTAAACCTATCCCACTCTCTAAATACCCTTTAGCACGTCAAGGAATATTATTTGGGGGTCCAGCCATGGAGAAGAGTTTAGACACTAGGAGAAGATAAGGAACACACCCATTATCCTGAAATCACATTAGGATTCTCTTTTTAACCAGTTCCTTAAAACACTAGTGCTTAGGAAATCTATTGGAGGCAGAAGCAGTCAAGGGTAGCTTAGGGTTAGGGTTAGGGTTAGGGTTAGGGTTAGGGTTAGGGTACGGCTTAGGGTACGGTTTCGGGTACGGGTTCGTGTGCGGCGTAGGGTATGGGTTAGGGTTAGGGTTAGGGTTAGTTTGAAGGTTAGGGCTCGGTTTAGGGTACAGGTTAGGATTAGGGTTCGTATTAGGGTTAGGGTAGGGGTTAGGGTTAGGGTACGCGTTAGGGTTAGGGTAGTTATTAAACCTATCCCACTCTCTAGATACCCCTTAGCACGTCAAGGAATATTATTTGGGGGTCCAGCCATGGAGAAGAGTTTACACAATAGGAGAAGATAAGGAACACACCCATTATTCTGAAATCACATTAGGATTCTCTTTTTAACCTGTTCCTTAATACACTAATGCTTAGGAAATCTATTGTAGGCAGAAGCAGTCAAGGGTAGCTTAGGGTTAGGTTTAGGATTAGGGTTAGGGTTAGGGTACGGCTTAGGGTACGGGTTCGGGTACTGGTTCGGGTACGGCGTAGGGTATGGGTTAGGGTTAGGGTTAGGGTTAGTTTGAGGGTTAGGGCTCGGTTTAGGTTACGGGTTAGGATTAGGGTACGTGTTAGGGTTAGGGTAGGGGTTAGGGTTAGGGTACGCGTTAGGGTTAGTGTAGTTATTAAACCTATCCCACTCTCTAGATACCCCTTAGCACGTCAAAGAATATTATTTGGGGGTCCTGCCATGGAGAAGAGTTTAGACACTAGGAGAAGATAAGGAACACACCCATTATCAAGAAATCACATTAGGATTCTCTTTTTAACCTGTTCCTTAAAACACTAGTGCTTAGGAAATCTATTGGAGGCCGAAGCAGTCAAGGGTAGCTTAGGGTTAGGGTTAGGGTTAGGGTTAGGGTTAGGGTTAGGGTACGGCTTAGGGTACGGGTTCGGGTACGGGTTCGTGTGCGTCGTAGGGTATGGGTTAGGGTTAGGGTTAGGGTTAGTTTGAAGGTTAGGGCTCGGTTTAGGGTACGGGTTAGGATTAGGGTTCGTATTAGGGTTAGGGTAGGGGTTAGGGTTAGGGTACGCGTTAGGGTTAGGGTAGTTATTAAACCTATCCCACTCTCTAGATACCCCTTAGCACGTCAAGGAATATTATTTGGGGGTCCAGCCATGGAGAAGAGTTTACACAATAGGAGAAGATAAGGAACACATCCATTATCCTGAAATCATATTAGGATTCTCTTTTTAACCTGTTCCTTAAAACACTAGTGCTTAGGAAATCTATTGTAGGCAGAAGCAGTCAAGGGTAGCTTAGGGTTATGGTTAGGATTAGGGTTAGGGTTAGGGTACGGCTTAGGGAACGGGTTCGGGTACTGGTTCGGGTATGGCGTAGGGTATGGGTTAGGGTTAGGTTTAGGGTTAGTTTGAGGGTTAGGGCTCGGTTTAGGGTACGGGTTAGGATTAGGGTACGTGTTAGTGTTAGGGTAGGGGTTAGGGTTAGGGTACGCGTTAGGGTTACGGTAGTTATTAAACCTATCCCACACTCTAGATACCCCTTAGCACGTCAAGGAATATTATTTGGGGGTCCAGCCATGGAGAAGAGTTTAGACACTAGGAGAAGATAAGGAACACACCCATTATCAAGAAATCACATTAGGATTATCTTTTTAACCTGTTCCTTAAAACACTAGTGCTTAGGAAATCTATTGGAGGCAGAAGCAGTCAAAGGTAGCTTAGGGTTAGGTTTAGGGATAGGTTTAGGGTTAGGGTACGGCTTAGGGTATGGGTTTGGGTTAGGGTTAGGGTTAGTTTGAGGGTTAGGGCTCGGTTTAGGGTACGGGTTAGGATTAGGGTACGTGTTAGGGTTAGGGTAGGGGTTAGGGTTAGGGTACGCGTTAGGGTTAGGGTAGTTATTAAACCTATCCCACTCTCTAGATACCCTTTAGCACGTCAAGGAATATTATTTGGGGGTCCAGCCATGGAGAAGAGTTTAGACACTAGGAGAAGATAAGGAACACACCCATTATCCTGAAATCACATTAGGATTCTCTTTTTAAACTGTTCCTTAATACACTAGTGCTTAGGAAATCTATTGGAGGCAGAAGCAGTCAAGGGTAGCTTAGGGTTAGGGTTAGGGTTAGGGTTAGGGTTAGGGTACGGCTTAGGGTACGGGTTCGGGTCCGGGTTCGGGTACAGCGTAGGGTATGGGTTAGGGTTAGGGTTAGGGTTAGTTTGAGGGTTAGGGCTCGGTTTAGGGTACGGGTTAGGATTAGTGTACGTGTTAGGGTTAGGGTAGAGGTTAGGGTTAGGGTACGCATTAGGGTTAGGGTAGTTATTAAACCTATCCCACTCTCTAGATACCCCTTTGCACGTCAAGGAATATTATTTGGGGGTCCAGCCTTGGAGAAGAGTTTAGACACTAGGAGAAGATAAGGAACACACCCATTATCAAGAAATCACATTAGGATTCTCTTTTTAACCTGTTCCTTAAAACACTAGTGCTTAGGAAATCTATTGGAGGCAGAAGCAGTCAAGGGTAGCTTAGGGTTAGGGTTAGGGTTAGGGTTAGGCATAGGGTTAGGGTACGGCTTAGGGTACGGGTTCGTGTACGGCGTAGGGTATGGGTTAGGGTTAGGGTTAGGGTTAGTTTGAAGGTTAGGACTCGGTTTAGGGTACGGGTTAGGATTAGGGATCGTGTTAGGGTTAGGGTAGGGGTTAGGGTTAGGGTACGCGTTAGGGTTAGGGAAGTTATTAAACCTATCCCACTCTCTAGATACCCCTTAGCACGTCAAGGAATATTATTTGGGGGTCCAGCCATGGAGAAGAGTTTAGACACTAGGAGAAGATAAGGAACACACCCATTATCAAGAAATCACATTAGGATTCTCTTTTTAACCTGTTCCTTAAAACACTAGTGCTTAGGAAATCTATTGGAGGCAGAAGCAGTCAAGGGTAGCTTAGGGTTAGGGTTTGGGTTAGGGTTAGGGTTAGGGTTAGGGTACGGCTTAGGGTACGGTTTCGGGTACGGGTTCGTGTACGGCGTAGGGTATGGGTTAGGGTTAGGGTTAGGGTTAGTTTGAAGGTTAGGGCTCGGTTTAGGGTACGGGTTAGGATTAGGGTTCGTGTTAGGGTTAGGGTAGGGGTTAGGGTTAGGGTACGCGTTAGGGTTAGGGAAGTTATTAAACCTATCCCACTCTCTAGATACCCCTTAGCACATCAAAGAATATTATTTGGGGGTCCAGCCATGGAGAAGAGTTTAGACACTAGGAGAAGATAAGGAACACACCCATTATCAAGAAATCACATTAGGATTCTCTTTTTAACCTGTTCCTTAAAACACTAGTGCTTAGGAAATCTATTGTAGGCAGAAGCAGTCAAGGGTAGCATAGGGTTAGGGTTAGGTTTAGGGTTAGGGTTAGTGTTAGGGTACGGGTTCGGGTACGGGTTCGGGTACGGCGTAGGGTATGGGTTAGGGTTACGGTTAGGGTTAGTTTGAGGGTTAGGGCTCGGTTTAGGGTACGGGTTAGGATTAGGGTACGTGTTAGTGTTAGGGTAGGGGTTAGGGTTAGGGTACGCGTTAGGGTTACGGTAGTTATTAAACCTATCCCACACTCTAGATACCCCTTAGCACGTCAAGGAATATTATTTGGGGGTCCAGCCATGGAGAACAGTTTAGACACTAGGAGAAGATAAGGAACACACCCATTATCAAGAAATCACATTAGGATTATCTTTTTAACCTGTTCCTTAAAACACTAGTGCTTAGGAAATCTATTGGAGGCAGAAGCAGTCAAGGGTAGCTTAGGGTTAGGTTTAGGGATAGGTTTAGGGTTAGGGTACGGCTTAGGGTATGGGTTTGGGTACGGGTTTGGGTATGGCGTAGGGTATGGGTTAGGGTTAGGGTTAGGGTTAGTTTGAGGGTTAGGGCTCGGTTTACGTTACGGGTTAGGATTAGGGTACGTGTTAGGGTTAGCGTAGGGGTTAGGGATAGGGTACGCGTTAGGGTTAGGGTAGTTATTAAACCTATCCCACTCTCTAGATACCCCTTAGCACGTCAAGGAATATTATTTGGGGGTCCAGTCATGGAGAAGAGTTTAGACACTAGGAGAAGATAAGGAACACACCCATTATCAAGAAATCACATTAGGATTCTCTTTTTAACCTGTTCCTTAAAACACTAGTGCTTAGGAAATCTATTGGAGGCAGAAGCAGTCAAGGGTAGCTTAGGGTTAGGGTTAGGGTTAGGGTTAGGGTTAGGGTACGGCTTAGGGTACGGGTTCGGGTACGGGTTCGTGTACGGCGTAGGGTATGGGTTAGGGTTAGGGTTAGGGTTAGTTTGAAGGTTAGGGCTCGGTTTAGGGTACGGGTTAGGATTAGGGTTCGTGTTAGGGTTAGGGTTAGGGTATGCGTTAGGGTTAGGGTAGTTATTAAACCTATCCCACTCTCTAGATACCCCTTAGCACGTCAAGGAATATTATTTGGGGGTCCAGCCATGGAGAAGAGTTTAGACAATAGGAGAAGATAAGGAACACACCCATTATCCTGAAATCACATTTGGATTCTCTTTTTAACCTGTTCCTTAATACACTAGTGCTTAGGAAATCTATTGTAGGCAGAAGCAGTCAAGGGTAGCTTAGGGTTAGGGTTAGGATTAGGGTTAGGGTTAGGGTACGGCTTAGGGTACGGGTTCGGGTACTGGTTCGGGTACGGCGTAGGGTATGGGTTAGGGTTAGGGTTAGGGTTAGTTTGAGGGTTAGGGCTCGGTTTAGGTTACGGGTTAGGATTAGGGTACGTGTTAGGGTTAGGGTAGGGGTTAGGGTTAGGGTACGCGTTAGGGTTAGTGTAGTTATTAAACCTATCCCACTCTCTAGATACCCCTTAGCACGTCAAAGAATATTATTTGGGGGTCCAGCCATGGAGAAGAGTTTAGACACTAGGAGAAGATAAGGAACACACCCATTATCAAGAAATCACATTAGGATTCTCTTTTTAACCTGTTCCTTAAAACACTAGTGCTTAGGAAATCTATTGGAGGCAGAAGCAGTCAAGGGTAGCTTAGGGTTAGGGTTAGGGTTAGGGTACGGCTTAGGGTACGGGTTCGGGTACGGGTTTGGATATGGCGTAGGGTATGGGTTAGGGTTAGTTTGAGGGTTAGGGCTCGGTTTAGGGTTCGGGTTAAGTTTAGTGTACGTGTTAGGGTTAGGGTAGGGGTTAGGGTTAGGGTACGCGTTAGGGTTAGGGTAGTTATTAAACCTATCCCACTCTCTAGATACCCTTTAGCACGTCAAGGAATATTATTTGGGGGTCCAGCCATGGAGAAGAGTTTAGACACTAGGAGAAAATAAGGAACACACCCATTATCCTGAAATCACATTAGGATTCTCTTTTTAACCTGTTCCTTAATACACTAGTGCTTAGGAAATCTATTGGAGGCAGAAGCAGTCAAGGGTAGCTTAGGGTTAGGGTTAGGGATAGGTTTAGGGTTAGGGTACGGCTTAGGGTATGGGTTCGGGTCCGGGTTTGGGTATGGCGTAGGGTATGGGTTAGGGTTAGGGTTAGGGTTAGTTTGAGGGTTAGGGCTCGGTTTAGGTTACGGGTTAGGATTAGGGTACGTGTTAGGGTTAGGGTAGGGGTTAGGGTTAGGGAACGCGTTAGGGTTAGGGTAGTTATTAAACCTATCCCACTCTCTAGATACCCCTTAGCACGTCAAGGAATATTATTTGGGGGTCCAGCCATGGAGAAGAGTTTAGACACTAGGAGAAGATAAGGAACACACCCATTATCAAGAAATCACATTAGGATTCTCTTTTTAACCTGTTCCTTAAAACACTAGTGCTTAGGAAATCTATTGGAGGCAGAAGCAGTCAAGGGTAGCTTAGGGTTAGTGTTAGGGTTAGGGTACGGCTTAGGGTACGGGTTCGGGTACGGGTTCGGGTACGGGTTTGGGTATGGCATAGGGTATGGGTTAGGGTTAGGGTTAGGGTTAGTTTGAGGGTTAGTGCTCGGTTTAGGGTACGGGTTAGGATTAGGGTACGTGTTAGTGTTAGAGTAGGGGTTAGGGTTAGGGTACGCGTTAGGGTTAGGGTAGTTATTAAACCTATCCCACTCTCTAGATACCCTTTAGCACGTCAAGGAATATTATTTGGGGGTCCAGCCATGGAGAAGAGTTTAGACACTAGGAGAAGATAAGGAACACACCCATTATCAAGAAATCACATTAGGATTCTCTTTTTAACCTGTTCCTTAAAACACTAGTGCTTAGGAAATCTATTGGAGGCAGAAGCAGTCAAGGGTAGCTTAGGGTTAGGGTTAGGGTTAGGGTTAGGGTTAGTGTTAGGGTACGGGTTCGGGTACGGGTTCGGGTACGGCGTAGGGTATGGGTTAGGGTTAGGGTTAGGGTTAGTTTGAGGGTTAGGGCTCGGTTTAGGGTACGGGTTAGGATTAGGGTACGTGTTACCGTTAGGGTAGGGGTTAGGGTTAGGGTACGCGTTAGGGTTACGGTAGTTATTAAACCTATCCCACACTCTAGATACCCCTTAGCACGTCAAGGAATATTATTTGGGGGTCCAGCCATGGAGAAGAGTTTAGACACTAGGAGAAGATAAGGAACACACCCATTATCAAGAAATCACATTAGGATTATCTTTTTAACCTGTTCCTTAAAACACTAGTGCTTAGGAAATCTATTGGAGGCAGAAGCAGTCAAGGGTAGCTTAGGGTTAGGTTTAGGGATAGGTTTAGGTTTAGGGTACGGCTTAGGGTATGGGTTTGGGTACGGGTTTGGGTATGGCGTAGGGTATGGGTTAGGGTTAGGGTTAGGGTTAGTTTGAGGGTTAGGGCTCGGTTTACGTTACGGGTTAGGATTAGGGTACGTGTTAGGGTTAGGGTAGGGGTTAGGGATAGGGTACGCGTTAGGGTTAGGGTAGTTATTAAACCTATCCCACTCTCTAGATACCCCTTAGCACGTCAAGGAATATTATTTGGGGGTCCAGTCATGGAGAAGAGTTTAGACACTAGGAGAAGATAAGGAACACACCCATTATCAAGAAATCACATTAGGATTCTCTTTTTAACCTGTTCCTTAAAACACTAGTGCTTAGGAAATCTATTGGAGGCAGAAGCAGTCAAGGGTAGCTTAGGGTTAGGGTTAGGGTTAGGGTTAGGGTTAGGGTACGGCTTAGGGTACGGGTTCGGGTACGGGTTCGTGTACGGCGTAGGGTATGGGTTAGGGTTAGGGTTAGGGTTAGTTTGAAGGTTAGGGCTCGGTTTAGGGTACGGGTTAGGATTAGGGTTCGTGTTAGGGTTAGGGTAGGGGTTAGGGTTAGGGTATGCGTTAGGGTTAGGGTAGTTATTAAACCTATCCCACTCTCTAGATACCCCTTAGCACGTCAAGGAATATTATTTGGGGGTCCAGCCATGGAGAAGCGTTTAGACAATAGGAGAAGATAAGGAACACACCCATTATCCTGAAATCACATTTGGATTCTCTTTTTAACCTGTTCCTTAATACACTAGTGCTTAGGAAATCTATTGTAGGCAGAAGCAGTCAAGGGTAGCTTAGGGTTAGGGTTAGGATTAGGGTTAGGGTTAGGGTACGGCTTAGGGTACGGGTTCGGGTACTGGTTCGGGTACGGCGTAGGGTATGGGTTAGGGTTAGGGTTAGGGTTAGTTTGAGGGTTAGGGCTCGGTTTAGGTTACGGGTTAGGATTAGGGTATGTGTTAGGGTTAGGGTAGGGGTTAGGGTTAGGGTACGCGTTAGGGTTAGTGTAGTTATTAAACCTATCCCACTCTCTAGATACCCCTTAGCACGTCAAAGAATATTATTTGGGGGTCCAGCCATGGAGAAGAGTTTAGACACTAGGAGAAGATAAGGAACACACCCATTATCAAGAAATCACATTAGGATTCTCTTTTTAACCTGTTCCTTAAAACACTAGTGCTTAGGAAATCTATTGGAGGCAGAAGCAGTCAAGGGTAGCTTAGGGTTAGGGTTAGGGTTAGGGTTAGGGTTAGGGTTAGGGTACGGCTTAGGGTACGGTTTCGGGTACGGGTTCGTGTGCGGCTTAGGGTATGGGTTAGGGTTAGGGTTAGGGTTAGTTTGAAGGTTAGGGCTCGGTTTAGGGTACAGGTTAGGATTAGGGTTCGTATTAGGGTTAGGGTAGGGGTTAGGGTTAGGGTACGCGTTAGGGTTAGGGTAGTTATTAAACCTATCCCACTCTCTAGATACCCCTTAGCACGTCAAGGAATATTATTTGGGGGTCCAGCCATGGAGAAGAGTTTACACAATAGGAGAAGATAAGGAACACACCCATTATTCTGAAATCACATTAGGATTCTCTTTTTAACCTGTTCCTTAATACACTAATGCTTAGGAAATCTATTGTAGGCAGAAGCAGTCAAGGGTAGCTTAGGGTTAGGTTTAGGATTAGGGTTAGGGTTAGGGTACGGCTTAGGGTACGGGTTCGGGTACTGGTTCGGGTACGGCGTAGGGTATGGGTTAGGGTTAGGGTTAGGGTTAGTTTGAGGGTTAGGGCTCGGTTTAGGTTACGGGTTAGGATTAGGGTACGTGTTAGGGTTAGGGTAGGGGTTAGGGTTAGGGTACGCGTTAGGGTTAGTGTAGTTATTAAACCTATCCCACTCTCTAGATACCCCTTAGCACGTCAAAGAATATTATTTGGGGGTCCTGCCATGGAGAAGAGTTTAGACACTAGGAGAAGATAAGGAACACACCCATTATCAAGAAATCACATTAGGATTCTCTTTTTAACCTGTTCCTTAAAACACTAGTGCTTAGGAAATCTATTGGAGGCCGAAGCAGTCAAGGGTAGCTTAGGGTTAGGGTTAGGGTTAGTGTTAGGGTACGGCTTATGGTACGGGTTCGGGTACGGCTTCGGGTACGGCGTAGGGTATGGGTTAGGGTTAGGTTTAGGGTTAGTTTGAGGGTTAGGGCTCGGTTTAGGGTACGGGTTAGGATTAGGGTACGTGTTAGGGTTAGGGTACGCGTTAGGGTTAGGGTAGTTATTAAACCTATCCCACTCTCTAGATACCCCTTAGCACGTCAAGGAATATTATTTGGGGGTCCAGCCATGGAGAAGAGTTTAGACACTAGGAGAAGATAAGGAACACACCCATTATCAAGAAATCACATTAGGATTCTCTTTTTAACCTGTTCCTTAAAACACTAGTGCTTAGGAAATCTATTGGAGGCAGAAGCAGTCAAGGGTAGCTTAGGGTTAGTGTTAGGGTTAGGGTTAGGGTTAGTGTTAGGGTACGGGTTCGGGTACGGGTTCGGGTACGGCGTAGGGTATGGGTTAGGGTTAGGGTTAGGGTTAGTTTGAGGGTTAGGGCTCGGTTTAGGGTACGGGTTAGGATTAGGGTACGTGTTAGTGTTAGGGTAGGGGTTAGGGTTAGGGTACGCGTTAGGGTTACGGTAGTTATTAAACCTATCCCACACTCTAGATACCCCTTAGCACGTCAAGGAATATTATGTGGGGGTCCAGCCATGGAGAAGAGTTTAGACACTAGGAGAAGATAAGGAACACACCCATTATCCTGAAATCACATTTGGATTCTCTTTTTAACCTGTTCCTTAATACACTAGTGCTTAGGAAATCTATTGTAGGCAGAAGCAGTCAAGGGTAGCTTAGGGTTAGGGTTAGGATTAGGGTTAGGGTTAGGGTACGGCTTAGGGTCCGGGTTCGGGTCCGGGTTCGGGTACGGCGTAGGGTATGGGTTAGGGTTAGGGTTAGGGTTAGTTTGAGGGTTAGGGCTCGGTTTAGGGTACGGGTTAGGATTAGTGTACGTGTTAGGGTTAGGGTAGAGGTTAGGGTTAGGGTACGCGTTAGGGTTAGGGTAGTTATTAAACCTATCCCTCTCTCTAGATAGCCCTTAGCACGTCAAGGAATATTATTTGGGGGTCCAGCCTTGGAGAAGAGTTTAGACACTAGGAGAAGATAAGGAACACACCCATTATCAAGAAATCACATTAGGATTCTCTTTTTAACCAGTTCCTTAAAACACTAGTGCTTAGGAAATCTATTGGAGGCAGAAGCAGTCAAGGGTAGCTTAGGGTTAGGGTTAGGGTTAGGGTTAGGGTTAGGGTTAGGGTACGGCTTAGGGTACGGGTTCGGGTACGGGTTCGTGTGCGTCGTAGGGTATGGGTTAGGGTTAGGGTTAGGGTTAGTTTGAAGGTTAGGGCTCGGTTTAGGGTACGGGTTAGGATTAGGGTTCGTATTAGGGTTAGGGTAGGGGTTAGGGTTAGGGTACGCGTTAGGGTTAGGGTAGTTATTAAACCTATCCCACTCTCTAGATACCCCTTAGCACGTCAAGGAATATTATTTGGGGGTCCAGCCATGGAGAAGAGTTTACACAATAGGAGAAGATAAGGAACACATCCATTATCCTGAAATCATATTAGGATTCTCTTTTTAACCTGTTCCTTAAAACACTAGTGCTTAGGAAATCTATTGTAGGCAGAAGCAGTCAAGGGTAGCTTAGGGTTATGGTTAGGATTAGGGTTAGGGTTAGGGTACGGCTTAGGGAACGGGTTCGGGTACTGGTTCGGGTATGGCGTAGGGTATGGGTTAGGGTTAGGGTTAGGGTTAGTTTGAGGGTTAGGGCTCGGTTTAGGGTACGGGTTAGGATTAGGGTACGTGTTAGTGTTAGGGTAGGGGTTAGGGTTAGGGTACGCGTTAGGGTTACGGTAGTTATTAAACCTATCCCACACTCTAGATACCCCTTAGCACGTCAAGGAATATTATTTGGGGGTCCAGCCATGGAGAAGA
Organism: Eschrichtius robustus; assembly: GCF_028021215.1. Taxonomy (NCBI): domain Eukaryota; kingdom Metazoa; phylum Chordata; class Mammalia; order Artiodactyla; family Eschrichtiidae; genus Eschrichtius; species Eschrichtius robustus. The sequence continues at coordinate 539,973 of NW_027175270.1, forward strand.
GTTTAGACACTAGGAGAAGATAAGGAACACACCCATTATCAAGAAATCACATTAGGATTATCTTTTTAACCTGTTCCTTAAAACACTAGTGCTTAGGAAATCTATTGGAGGCAGAAGCAGTCAAGGGTAGCTTAGGGTTAGGTTTAGGGATAGGTTTAGGGTTAGGGTACGGCTTAGGGTATGGGTTTGGGTTAGGGTTAGGGTTAGTTTGAGGGTTAGGGCTCGGTTTAGGGTACGTTTTAGGATTAGGGTACGTGTTAGGGTTAGGGTAGGGGTTAGGGTTAGGGTACGCGTTAGGGTTAGGGTAGTTATTAAACCTATCCCACTCTCTAGATACCCTTTAGCACGTCAAGGAATATTATTTGGGGGTCCAGCCATGGAGAAGAGTTTAGACACTAGGAGAAGATAAGGAACACACCCATTATCCTGAAATCACATTAGGATTCTCTTTTTAACCTGTTCCTTAATACACTAGTGCTTAGGAAATCTATTGGAGGCAGAAGCAGTCAAGGGTAGCTTAGGGTTAGGGTTAGGGTTAGGGTTAGGGTTAGGGTACGGCTTAGGGTACGGGTTCGGGTCCGGGTTCGGGTACAGCGTAGGGTATGGGTTAGGGTTAGGGTTAGGGTTAGTTTGAGGGTTAGGGCTCGGTTTAGGGTACGGGTTAGGATTAGTGTACGTGTTAGCGTTAGGGTAGAGGTTAGGGTTAGGGTACGCATTAGGGTTAGGGTAGTTATTAAACCTATCCCACTCTCTAGATACCCCTTAGCACGTCAAGGAATATTATTTGGGGGTCCAGCCTTGGAGAAGAGTTTAGACACTAGGAGAAGATAAGGAACACACCCATTATCAAGAAATCACATTAGGATTCTCTTTTTAACCTGTTCCTTAAAACACTAGTGCTTAGGAAATCTATTGGAGGCAGAAGCAGTCAAGGGTAGCTTAGGGTTAGGGTTAGGGTTAGGGTTAGGCATAGGGTTAGGGTACGGCTTAGGGTACGGGTTCGGGTACGGGTTCGTGTACGGCGTAGGGTATGGGTTAGGGTTAGGGTTAGGGTTAGTTTGAAGGTTAGGACTCGGTTTAGGGTACGGGTTAGGATTAGGGTTCGTGTTAGGGTTAGGGTAGGGGTTAGGGTTAGGGTACGCGTTAGGGTTAGGGAAGTTATTAAACCTATCCCACTCTCTAGATACCCCTTAGCACGTCAAGGAATATTATTTGGGGGTCCAGCCATGGAGAAGAGTTTAGACACTAGGAGAAGATAAGGAACACACCCATTATCAAGAAATCACATTAGGATTCTCTTTTTAACCTGTTCCTTAAAACACTAGTGCTTAGGAAATCTATTGGAGGCAGAAGCAGTCAAGGGTAGCTTAGGGTTAGGGTTTGGGTTAGGGTTAGGGTTAGGGTTAGGGTACGGCTTAGGGTACGGTTTCGGGTACGGGTTCGTGTACGGCGTAGGGTATGGGTTAGGGTTAGGGTTAGGGTTAGTTTGAAGGTTAGGGCTCGGTTTAGGGTACGGGTTAGGATTAGGGTTCGTGTTAGGGTTAGGGTAGGGGTTAGGGTTAGGGTACGCGTTAGGGTTAGGGAAGTTATTAAACCTATCCCACTCTCTAGATACCCCTTAGCACGTCAAGGAATATTATTTGGGGGTCCAGCCATGGAGAAGAGTTTAGACAATAGGAGAAGATAAGGAACACACCCATTATCCTGAAATCACATTAGGATTCTCTTTTTAACCTGTTCCTTAATACACTAATGCTTAGGAAATCTATTGTAGGCAGAAGCAGTCAAGGGTAGCTTAGTGTTAGGGTTAGGATTAGGGTTAGGGTTAGGGTACGGCTTAGGGTACGGGTTCGGGTACTGGTTCGGGTACGGCGTAGGGTATGGGTTAGGGTTAGGGTTAGGGTTAGTTTGAGGGTTAGGCCTCGGTTTAGGTTACGGGTTAGGATTAGGGTACGTGATAGGGTTAGGGTAGGGGTTAGGGTTAGGGTACGCGTTAGGGTTAGTGTAGTTATTAAACCTATCCCACTCTCTAGATACCCCTTAGCACATCAAAGAATATTATTTGGGGGTCCAGCCATGGAGAAGAGTTTAGACACTAGGAGAAGATAAGGAACACACCCATTATCAAGAAATCACATTAGGATTCTCTTTTTAACCTGTTCCTTAAAACACTAGTGCTTAGGAAATCTATTGTAGGCAGAAGCAGTCAAGGGTAGCATAGGGTTAGGGTTAGGTTTAGGGTTAGGGTTAGTGTTAGGGTACGGGTTCGGGTACGGGTTCGGGTACGGCGTAGGGTATGGGTTAGGGTTACGGTTAGGGTTAGTTTGAGGGTTAGGGCTCGGTTTAGGGTACGGGTTAGGATTAGGGTACGTGTTAGTGTTAGGGTAGGGGTTAGGGTTAGGGTACGCGTTAGGGTTACGGTAGTTATTAAACCTATCCCACACTCTAGATACCCCTTAGCACGTCAAGGAATATTATTTGGGGGTCCAGCCATGGAGAAGAGTTTAGACACTAGGAGAAGATAAGGAACACACCCATTATCAAGAAATCACATTAGGATTCTCTTTTTAACCTGTTCCTTAAAACACTAGTGCTTAGGAAATCTATTGGAGGCAGAAGCAGTCAAGGGTAGCTTAGGGTTAGGGTTAGGGTTAGGGTTAGGGTTAGGGTACGGCTTAGGGTACGGGTTCGGGTACGGGTTCGTGTACGGCGTAGGGTATGGGTTAGGGTTAGGGTTAGGGTTAGTTTGAAGGTTAGGGCTCGGTTTAGGGTACGGGTTAGGATTAGGGTTCGTGTTAGGGTTAGGGTAGGGGTTAGGGTTAGGGTATGCGTTAGGGTTAGGGTAGTTATTAAACCTATCCCACTCTCTAGATACCCCTTAGCACGTCAAGGAATATTATTTGGGGGTCCAGCCATGGAGAAGAGTTTAGACAATAGGAGAAGATAAGGAACACACCCATTATCCTGAAATCACATTTGGATTCTCTTTTTAACCTGTTCCTTAATACACTAGTGCTTAGGAAATCTATTGTAGGCAGAAGCAGTCAAGGGTAGCTTAGGGTTAGGGTTAGGATTAGGGTTAGGGTTAGGGTACGGCTTAGGGTACGGGTTCGGGTACTGGTTCGGGTACGGCGTAGGGTATGGGTTAGGGTTAGGGTTAGGGTTAGTTTGAGGGTTAGGGCTCGGTTTAGGTTACGGGTTAGGATTAGGGTACGTGTTAGGGTTAGGGTAGGGGTTAGGGTTAGGGTACGCGTTAGGGTTAGTGTAGTTATTAAACCTATCCCACTCTCTAGATACCCCTTAGCACGTCAAAGAATATTATTTGGGGGTCCAGCCATGGAGAAGAGTTTAGACACTAGGAGAAGATAAGGAACACACCCATTATCAAGAAATCACATTAGGATTCTCTTTTTAACCTGTTCCTTAAAACACTAGTGCTTAGGAAATCTATTGGAGGCAGAAGCAGTCAAGGGTAGCTTAGGGTTAGGGTTAGGGTTAGGGTTAGGGTTAGGGTACGGCTTAGGGTACGGGTTCGGGTCCGGGTTCGGGTACAGCGTAGGGTATGGGTTAGGGTTAGGGTTAGTGTTAGTTTGAGGGTTAGGGCTCGGTTTAGGGTACGGGTTAGGATTAGTGTACGTGTTAGGGTTAGGGTAGAGGTTAGGGTTAGGGTACGCATTAGGGTTAGGGTAGTTATTAAACCTATCCCACTCTCTAGATACCCCTTAGCACGTCAAGGAATATTATTTGGGGGTCCAGCCATGGAGAAGAGTTTAGACACTAGGAAAAGAAAAGGAACACACCCATTATCAAGAAATCACATTAGGATTCTCTTTTTAACCTGTTCCTTAAAACACTAGTGCTTAGGAAATCTATTGGAGGCAGAAGCAGTCAAGGGTAGCTTAGGGTTAGGGTTAGGGTTAGGGTTAGGGTTAGTGTTAGGTTACGGGTTCGGGTACGGGTTCGCGTACGGCGTAGGGTATGGGTTAGGGTTAGGGTTAGGGTTACTTTGAGGGTTAGGGCTCGGTTTAGGGTACGGGTTAGGATTAGGGTACGTGTTAGTGTTAGGGTAGGGGTTAGGGTTAGGGTACGCGTTAGGGTTACGGTAGTTATTAAACCTATCCCACACTCTATAAACCCCTTAGCACGTCAAGGAATATTATTTGGGGGTCCAGCCATGGAGAAGAGTTTAGACACTAGGAGAAGATAAGGAACACACCCATTATCAAGAAATCACATTAGGATTCTCTTTTTAACCTGTTCCTTAAAACACTAGTGCTTAGGAAATCTATTTGAGGCAGAAGCAGTCAAGGGTAGCTTAGGGTTAGGGTTAGGGTTAGGGTACGGCTTAGGGTACGGGTTCGGGTACGGGTTTGGATATGGCGTAGGGTATGGGTTAGGGTTAGTTTGAGGGTTAGGGCTCGGTTTAGGGTTCGGGTTAAGATTAGTGTACGTGTTAGGGTTAGGGTAGGGGTTAGGGTTAGGGTACGCGTTAGGGTTAGGATAGTTATTAAACCTATCCCACTCTCTAGATACCCTTTAGCACGTCAAGGAATATTATTTGGGGGTCCAGCCATGGAGAAGAGTTTAGACACTAGGAGAAAATAAGGAACACACCCATTATCCTGAAATCACATTAGGATTCTCTTTTTTACCTGTTCCTTAAAACACTAGTGCTTAGGAAATCTATTGGAGGCAGAAGCAGTCAAGGGTAGCTTAGGGTTAGGGTTAGGGATAGGTTTAGGGTTAGGGTACGGCTTAGGGTATGGGTTCGGGTCCGGGTTTGGGTATGGCGTAGGGTATGGGTTAGGGTTAGGGTTAGGGTTAGTTTGAGGGTTAGGGCTCGGTTTAGGTTACGGGTTAGGATTAGGGTACGTGTTAGGGTTAGGGTAGGGGTTAGGGTTAGGGAACGCGTTAGGGTTAGGGTAGTTATTAAACCTATCCCACTCTCTAGATACCCTTTAGCACGTCAAGGAATATTATTTGGGGGTCCAGCCATGGAGAAGAGTTTAGACACTAGGAGAAGATAAGGAACACACCCATTATCAAGAAATCACATTAGGATTCTCTTTTTAACCTGTTCCTTAAAACACTAGTGCTTAGGAAATCTATTGGAGGCAGAAGCAGTCAAGGGTAGCTTAGGGTTAGGGTTAGGGTTAGGGTTAGGGTTAGTGTTAGGGTACGGGTTCGGGTACGGGTTCGGGTACGGCGTAGGGTATGGGTTAGGGTTAGGGTTAGGGTTAGTTTGAGGGTTAGGGCTCGGTTTAGGGTACGGGTTAGGATTAGGGTACGTGTTACCGTTAGGGTAGGGGTTAGGGTTAGGGTACGCGTTAGGGTTACGGTAGTTATTAAACCTATCCCACACTCTAGATACCCCTTAGCACGTCAAGGAATATTATTTGGGGGTCCAGCCATGGAGAAGAGTTTAGACACTAGGAGAAGATAAGGAAAACACCCATTATCAAGAAATCACATTAGGATTAACTTTTTAACCTGTTCCTTAAAACACTAGTGCTTAGGAAATCTATTGGAGGCAGAAGCAGTCAAGGGTAGCTTAGGGTAAGGTTTAGGGATAGGTTTAGGGTTAGGGTACGGCTTAGGGTATGGGTTTGGGTACGGGTTTGGGTATGGCGTAGGGTATGGGTTAGGGTTAGGGTTAGGGTTAGTTTGAGGGTTAGGGCTCGGTTTACGTTACGGGTTAGGATTAGGGTACGTGTTAGGGTTAGGGTAGGGGTTAGGGATAGGGTACGCGTTAGGGTTAGGGTAGTTATTAAACCTATCCCACTCTCTAGATACCCCTTAGCACGTCAAGGAATATTATTTGGGGGTCCAGTCATGGAGAAGAGTTTAGACACTAGGAGAAGATAAGGAACACACCCATTATCAAGAAATCACATTAGGATTCTCTTTTTAACCTGTTCCTTAAAACACTAGTGCTTAGGAAATCTATTGGAGGCAGAAGCAGTCAAGGGTAGCTTAGGGTTAGGGTTAGGGTTAGGGTTAGGGTTAGGGTACGGCTTAGGGTACGGGTTCGGGTACGGGTTCGTGTACGGCGTAGGGTATGGGTTAGGGTTAGGGTTAGGGTTAGTTTGAAGGTTAGGGCTCGGTTTAGGGTACGGGTTAGGATTAGGGTTCGTGTTAGGGTTAGGGTAGGGGTTAGGGTTAGGGTATGCGTTAGGGTTAGGGTAGTTATTAAACCTATCCCACTCTCTAGATACCCCTTAGCACGTCAAGGAATATTATTTGGGGGTCCAGCCATGGAGAAGAGTTTAGACAATAGGAGAAGATAAGGAACACACCCATTATCCTGAAATCACATTTGGATTCTCTTTTTAACCTGTTCCTTAATACACTAGTGCTTAGGAAATCTATTGTAGGCAGAAGCAGTCAAGGGTAGCTTAGGGTTAGGGTTAGGATTAGGGTTAGGGTTAGGGTACGTCTTAGGGTACGGGTTCGGGTACTGGTTCGGGTACGGCGTAGGGTATGGGTTAGGGTTAGGGTTAGGGTTAGTTTGAGGGTTAGGGCTCGGTTTAGGTTACGGGTTAGGATTAGGGTATGTGTTAGGGTTAGGGTAGGGGTTAGGGTTAGGGTACGCGTTAGGGTTAGTGTAGTTATTAAACCTATCCCACTCTCTAGATACCCCTTAGCACGTCAAAGAATATTATTTGGGGGTCCAGCCATGGAGAAGAGTTTAGACACTAGGAGAAGATAAGGAACACACCCATTATCAAGAAATCACATTAGGATTCTCTTTTTAACCTGTTCCTTAAAACACTAGTGCTTAGGAAATCTATTGGAGGCAGAAGCAGTCAAGGGTAGCTTAGGGTTAGGGTTAGGGTTAGGTTTACGGTTAGCTTTAGGGTACGGCTTAGGGTACGGGTTCGGGTACGGGTTCGGGTACGGCGTAGGATATGGGTTAGGGTTAGGGTTAGGGTTAGTTTGAGGGTTAGGGCTCGGTTTAGGGTACGGGTTAGGATTAGGGTACGTGTTAGGGTTAGGGTACGCGTTAGGGTTAGGGTAGTTATTAAACCTATCCCACTCTCTAAATACCCTTTAGCACGTCAAGGAATATTATTTGGGGGTCCAGCCATGGAGAAGAGTTTAGACACTAGGAGAAGATAAGGAACACACCCATTATCCTGAAATCACATTAGGATTCTCTTTTTAACCAGTTCCTTAAAACACTAGTGCTTAGGAAATCTATTGGAGGCAGAAGCAGTCAAGGGTAGCTTAGGGTTAGGGTTAGGGTTAGGGTTAGGGTTAGGGTTAGGGTTAGTGTTAGGGTACGGTTTCGGGTACGGGTTCGTGTGCGGCGTAGGGTATGGGTTAGGGTTAGGGTTAGGGTTAGTTTGAAGGTTAGGGCTCGGTTTAGGGTACAGGTTAGGATTAGGGTTCGTATTAGGGTTAGGGTAGGGGTTAGGGTTAGGGTACGCGTTAGGGTTAGGGTAGTTATTAAACCTATCCCACTCTCTAGATACCCCTTAGCACGTCAAGGAATATTATTTGGGGGTCCAGCCATGGAGAAGAGTTTACACAATAGGAGAAGATAAGGAACACACCCATTATTCTGAAATCACATTAGGATTCTCTTTTTAACCTGTTCCTTAATACACTAATGCTTAGGAAATCTATTGTAGGCAGAAGCAGTCAAGGGTAGCTTAGGGTTAGGTTTAGGATTAGGGTTAGGGTTAGGGTACGGCTTAGGGTACGGGTTCGGGTACTGGTTCGGGTACGGCGTAGGGTATGGGTTAGGGTTAGGGTTAGGGTTAGTTTGAGGGTTAGGGCTCGGTTTAGGTTACGGGTTAGGATTAGGGTACGTGTTAGGGTTAGGGTAGGGGTTAGGGTTAGGGTACGCGTTAGGGTTAGTGTAGTTATTAAACCTATCCCACTCTCTAGATACCCCTTAGCACGTCAAAGAATATTATTTGGGGGTCCTGCCATGGAGAAGAGTTTAGACACTAGGAGAAGATAAGGAACACACCCATTATCAAGAAATCACATTAGGATTCTCTTTTTAACCTGTTCCTTAAAACACTAGTGCTTAGGAAATCTATTGGAGGCCGAAGCAGTCAAGGGTAGCTTAGGGTTAGGGTTAGGGTTAGTGTTAGGGTACGGCTTATGGTACGGGTTCGGGTACGGCTTCGGGTACGGCGTAGGGTATGGGTTAGGGTTAGGTTTAGGGTTAGTTTGAGGGTTAGGGCTCGGTTTAGGGTACGGGTTAGGATTAGGGTACGTGTTAGGGTTAGGGTACGCGTTAGGGTTAGGGTAGTTATTAAACCTATCCCACTCTCTAGATACCCCTTAGCACGTCAAGGAATATTATTTGGGGGTCCAGCCATGGAGAAGAGTTTAGACACTAGGAGAAGATAAGGAACACACCCATTATCAAGAAATCACATTAGGATTCTCTTTTTAACCTGTTCCTTAAAACACTAGTGCTTAGGAAATCTATTGGAGGCAGAAGCAGTCAAGGGTAGCTTAGGGTTAGTGTTAGGGTTAGGGTTAGGGTTAGTGTTAGGGTACGGGTTCGGGTACGGGTTCGGGTACGGCGTAGGGTATGGGTTAGGGTTAGGGTTAGGGTTAGTTTGAGGGTTAGGGCTCGGTTTAGGGTACGGGTTAGGATTAGGGTACGTGTTAGTGTTAGGGTAGGGGTTAGGGTTAGGGTACGCGTTAGGGTTACGGTAGTTATTAAACCTATCCCACACTCTAGATACCCCTTAGCACGTCAAGGAATATTATGTGGGGGTCCAGCCATGGAGAAGAGTTTAGACACTAGGAGAAGATAAGGAACACACCCATTATCCTGAAATCACATTTGGATTCTCTTTTTAACCTGTTCCTTAATACACTAGTGCTTAGGAAATCTATTGTAGGCAGAAGCAGTCAAGGGTAGCTTAGGGTTAGGGTTAGGATTAGGGTTAGGGTTAGGGTACGGCTTTGGGTACGGGTTCGGGTACTGGTTCGGGTACGGCGTAGGGTATGGGTTAGGGTTAGGGTTAGGGTTAGTTTGAGGGTTAGGGCTCGGTTTAGGTTACGGGTTAGGATTAGGGTATGTGTTAGGGTTAGGGTAGGGGTTAGGGTTAGGGTACGCGTTAGGGTTAGTGTAGTTATTAAACCTATCCCACTCTCTAGATACCCCTTAGCACGTCAAAGAATATTATTTGGGGGCCCAGCCATGGAGAAGAGTTTAGACACTAGGAGAAGATAAGGAACACACCCATTATCAAGAAATCACATTAGGATTCTCTTTTTAACCTGTTCCTTAAAACACTAGTGCTTAGGAAATCTATTGGAGGCAGAAGCAGTCAAGGGTAGCTTAGGGTTAGGGTTAGGGTTAGGGTTACGGTTAGCTTTAGGGTACGGCTTAGGGTACGGGTTCGGGTACGGGTTCGGGTACGGCGTAGGATATGGGTTAGGGTTAGGGTTAGGGTTAGTTTGAGGGTTAGGGCTCGGTTTAGGGTACGGGTTAGGATTAGGGTATGTGTTAGGGTTAGGGTACGCGTTAGGGTTAGGGTAGTTATTAAACCTATCCCACTCTCTAAATACCCTTTAGCACGTCAAGGAATATTATTTGGGGGTCCAGCCATGGAGAAGAGTTTAGACACTAGGAGAAGATAAGGAACACACCCATTATCCTGAAATCACATTAGGATTCTCTTTTTAACCTGTTCCTTAATACACTAGTGCTTAGGAAATCTACTGGAGGCAGAAGCAGTCAAGGGTAGCTTAGGGTTAGGGTTAGGGTTAGGGTTAGGGTTAGGGTACGGCTTAGGGTACGGGTTCGGGTCCGGGTTCGGGTACGGCGTAGGGTATGGGTTAGTGTTAGGGTTAGGGTTAGTTTGAGGGTTAGGGCTCGGTTTAGGGTTCGGGTTAAGATTAGGGTACGTGTTAGGGTTAGGGTAGGGGTTAGGGTTAGGGTACGCGTTAGGGTTAGGGTAGTTATTAAACCTATCCCACTCTCTAGATACCCTTTAGCACGTCAAGGAATATTATTTGGGGGTCCAGCCATGGAGAAGAGTTTAGACACTAGGAGAAGATAAGGAACACACCCATTATCCTGAAATCACATTAGGATTCTCTTTTTAACCTGTTCCTTAATACACTAGTGCTTAGGAAATCTATTGGAGGCAGAAGCAGTCAAGGGTAGCTTAGGGTTAGGGTTAGGGTTAGGGTTAGGGTTAGGGTACGGCTTAGGGTACGGGTTCGGGTCCGGGTTCGGGTACGGCGTAGGGTATGGGTTAGGGTTAGGGTTAGGGTTAGTTTGAGGGTTAGGGCTCGGTTTAGGGTACGGGTTAGGATTAGTGTACGTGTTAGGGTTAGGGTAGAGGTTAGGGTTAGGGTACGTGTTAGGGTTAGGGTAGTTATTAAACCTATCCCTCTCTCTAGATACCCCTTAGCACGTCAAGGAATATTATTTGGGGGTCCAGCCTTGGAGAAGAGTTTAGACACTAGGAGAAGATAAGGAACACACCCATTATCAAGAAATCACATTAGGATTCTCTTTTTAACCAGTTCCTTAAAACACTAGTGCTTAGGAAATCTATTGGAGGCAGAAGCAGTCAAGGGTAGCTTAGGGTTAGGGTTAGGGTTAGGGTTAGGGTTAGGGTTAGGGTACGGCTTAGGGTACGGGTTCGGGTACGGGTTCGTGTGCGGCGTAGGGTATGGGTTAGGGTTAGGGTTAGGGTTAGTTTGAAGGTTAGGGCTCGGTTTAGGGTACAGGTTAGGATTAGGGTTCGTATTAGGGTTAGGGTAGGGGTTAGGGTTAGGGTACGCGTTAGGGTTAGGGTAGTTATTAAACCTATCCCACTCTCTAGATACCCCTTAGCACGTCAAGGAATATTATTTGGGGGTCCAGCCATGGAGAAGAGTTTACACAATAGGAGAAGATAAGGAACACACCCATTATTCTGAAATCACATTAGGATTCTCTTTTTAACCTGTTCCTTAATACACTAATGCTTAGGAAATCTATTGTAGGCAGAAGCAGTCAAGGGTAGCTTAGGGTTAGGTTTAGGATTAGGGTTAGGGTTTGGGTACGGCTTAGGGTACGGGTTCGGGTACTGGTTCGGGTACGGCGTAGGGTATGGGTTAGGGTTAGGGTTAGGGTTAGTTTGAGGGTTAGGGCTCGGTTTAGGTTACGGGTTAGGATTAGGGTACGTGTTAGGGTTAGGGTAGGGGTTAGGGTTAGGGTACGCGTTAGGGTTAGTGTAGTTATTAAACCTATCCCACTCTCTAGATACCCCTTAGCACGTCAAAGAATATTATTTGGGGGTCCTGCCATGGAGAAGAGTTTAGACACTAGGAGAAGATAAGGAACACACCCATTATCAAGAAATCACATTAGGATTCTCTTTTTAACCTGTTCCTTAAAACACTAGTGCTTAGGAAATCTATTGGAGGCCGAAGCAGTCAAGGGTAGCTTAGGGTTAGGGTTAGGGTTAGTGTTAGGGTACGGCTTATGGTACGGGTTCGGGTACGGCTTCGGGTACGGCGTAGGGTATGGGTTAGGGTTAGGTTTAGGGTTAGTTTGAGGGTTAGGGCTCGGTTTAGGGTACGGGTTAGGATTAGGGTACGTGTTAGGGTTAGGGTACGCGTTAGGGTTAGGGTAGTTATTAAACCTATCCCACTCTCTAGATACCCCTTAGCACGTCAAGGAATATTATTTGGGGGTCCAGCCATGGAGAAGAGTTTAGACACTAGGAGAAGATAAGGAACACACCCATTATCAAGAAATCACATTAGGATTCTCTTTTTAACCTGTTCCTTAAAACACTAGTGCTTAGGAAATCTATTGGAGGCAGAAGCAGTCAAGGGTAGGTTAGGGTTAGTGTTAGGGTTAGGGTTAGGGTTAGTGTTAGGGTACGGGTTCGGGTACGGGTTCGGGTACGGCGTAGGGTATGGGTTAGGGTTAGGGTTAGGGTTAGTTTGAGGGTTAGGGCTCGGTTTAGGGTACGGGTTAGGATTAGGGTACGTGTTAGTGTTAGGGTAGGGGTTAGGGTTAGGGTACGCGTTAAGGTTACGGTAGTTATTAAACCTATCCCACACTCTAGATACCCCTTAGCACGTCAAGGAATATTATGTGGGGGTCCAGCCATGGAGAAGAGTTTAGACACTAGGAGAAGATAAGGAACACACACATTATCAAGAAATCACATTAGGATTCTCTTTTTAACCTGTTCCTTAATACACTAGTGCTTAGGAAATCTATTGGAGGCAGAAGCAGTCAAGGGTAGCTTAGGGTTAGGGTTAGTGATAGGTTTAGGGTTAGGGTACGGCTTAGGGTATGGGTTCGGGTCCGGGTTTGGGTATGGCGTAGGGTATGGGTTAGGGTTAGGGTTAGGGTTAGTTTGAGGGTTAGGGCTCGGTTTAGGTTACGGGTTAGGATTAGGGTACGTGTTAGGGTTAGGGTAGGGGTTAGGGTTAGGGTACGCGTTAGGGTTACGGTAGTTATTAAACCTATCCCACTCTCCAGATACCCCTTAGCACGTCAAGGAATATTATTTGGGGGTCCAGCCATGGAGAAGAGTTTAGACACTAGGAGAAGATAAGGAACACACCCATTATCAAGAAATCACATTAGGATTCTCTTTTTAACCTGTTCCTTAAAACACTAGTGCTTAGGAAATCTATTGGAGGCAGAAGCAGTCAAGGGTAGCTTAGGGTTAGGTTTAGGGTTAGGGTTAGGGTTAGGGTACGGCTTAGGGTACAGGTTCGGGTACGGGTTCGTGTACGGCGTAGGGTATGGGTTAGGGTTAGGGTTAGGGTTAGTTTGAAGGTTAGGGCTCGGTTTAGGGTACGGGTTAGGATTAGGGTTCGTGTTAGAGTTAGGGTAGGGGTTAGGGTTAGGGTACGCGTTAGGTTTAGGGTAGTTATTAAACCTATCCCACTCTCTAGATACCCCTTAGCACGTCAAGGAATATTATTTGGGGGTCCAGCCATGGAGAAGAGTTTAGACACTAGGAGAAGATAAGGAACACACCCATTATCAAGAAATCACATTAGGATTCTCTTTTTAACCTGTTCCTTAAAACACTAGTGCTTAGGAAATCTATTGGAGGCAGAAGCAGTCAAGGGTAGCTTAGGGTTAGGGTTAGGGTTAGGGTTAGGGTTAGCTTTAGGGTACGGCTTAGGGTACGGGTTCGGGTACGGGTTCGGGTACGGCGTAGGATATGGGTTAGGGTTAGGGTTAGGGTTAGTTTGAGGGTTAGGGCTCGGTTTAGGGTACGGGTTAGGATTAGGGTACGTGTTAGGGTTAGGGTACACGTTAGGGTTAGGGTAGTTATTAAACCTATCCCACTCTCTAAATACCCTTTAGCACGTCAAGGAATATTATTTGGGGGTCCAGCCATGGAGAAGAGTTTAGACACTAGGAGAAGATAAGGAACACACCCATTATCCTGAAATCACATTAGGATTCTCTTTTTAACCTGTTCCTTAATACACTAGTGCTTAGGAAATCTACTGGAGGCAGAAGCAGTCAAGGGTAGCTTAGGGTTAGGGTTAGGGTTAGGGTTAGGGTTAGGGTACGGCTTAGGGTACGGGTTCGGGTCCGGGTTCGGGTACGGCGTAGGGTATGGGTTAGGGTTAGGGTTAGGGTTAGTTTGAGGGTTAGGGCTCGGTTTAGGGTTCGGGTTAAGATTAGGGTACGTGTTAGGGTTAGGGTAGGGGTTAGGGTTAGGGTACGCGTTAGGGTTAGGGTAGTTATTAAACCTATCCCACTCTCTAGATACCCTTTAGCACGTCAAGGAATATTATTTGGGGGTCCAGCCATGGAGAAGAGTTTAGACACTAGGAGAAGATAAGGAACACACCCATTATCCTGAAATCACATTAGGATTCTCTTTTTAACCTGTTCCTTAATACACTAGTGCTTAGGAAATCTATTGGAGGCAGAAGCAGTCAAGGGTAGCTTAGGGTTAGGGTTAGGGTTAGGGTTAGGGTTAGGGTACGGCTTAGGGTACGGGTTCGGGTCCGGGTTCGGGTACGGCGTAGGGTATGGGTTAGGGTTAGGGTTAGGGTTAGTTTGAGGGTTAGGGCTCGGTTTAGGGTACGGGTTAGGATTAGTGTACGTGTTAGGGTTAGGGTAGAGGTTAGGGTTAGGGTACGCGTTAGGGTTAGGGTAGTTATTAAACCTATCCCTCTCTCTAGATACCCCTTAGCACGTCAAGGAATATTATTTGGGGGTCCAGCCTTGGAGAAGAGTTTAGACACTAGGAGAAGATAAGGAACACACCCATTATCAAGAAATCACATTAGGATTCTCTTTTTAACCAGTTCCTTAAAACACTAGTGCTTAGGAAATCTATTGGAGGCAGAAGCAGTCAAGGGTAGCTTAGGGTTAGGGTTAGGGTTAGGGTTAGGGTTAGGGTACGGCTTAGGGTACGGGTTCGGGTACGGGTTCGTGTGCGGCGTAGGGTATGGGTTAGGGTTAGGGTTAGGGTTAGTTTGAAGGTTAGGGCTCGGTTTAGGGTACGGGTTAGGATTAGGGTTCGTATTAGGGTTAGGGTAGGGGTTAGGGTTAGGGTACGCGTTAGGGTTAGGGTAGTTATTAAACCTATCCCACTCTCTAGATACCCCTTAGCACGTCAAGGAATATTATTTGGGGGTCCAGCCATGGAGAAGAGTTTACACAATAGGAGAAGATAAGGAACACACCCATTATTCTGAAATCACATTAGGATTCTCTTTTTAACCTGTTCCTTAATACACTAATGCTTAGGAAATCTATTGTAGGCAGAAGCAGTCAAGGGTAGCTTAGGGTTAGGTTTAGGATTAGGGTTAGGGTTAGGGTACGGCTTAGGGTACGGGTTCGGGTACTGGTTCGGGTACGGCGTAGGGTATGGGTTAGGGTTAGGGTTAGGGTTAGTTTGAGGGTTAGGGCTCGGTTTAGGTTACGGGTTAGGATTAGGGTACGTGTTAGGGTTAGGGTAGGGGTTAGGGTTAGGGTACGCGTTAGGGTTAGTGTAGTTATTAAACCTATCCCACTCTCTAGATACCCCTTAGCACGTCAAAGAATATTATTTGGGGGTCCTGCCATGGAGAAGAGTTTAGACACTAGGAGAAGATAAGGAACACACCCATTATCAAGAAATCACATTAGGATTCTCTTTTTAACCTGTTCCTTAAAACATTAGTGCTTAGGAAATCTATTGGAGGCAGAAGCAGTCAAGGGTAGCTTAGGGTTAGGGTTAGGGTTAGTGTTAGGGTACGGCTTATGGTACGGGTTCGGGTACGGCTTCGGGTACGGCGTAGGGTATGGGTTAGGGTTAGGTTTAGGGTTAGTTTGAGGGTTAGGGCTCGGTTTAGGGTACGGGTTAGGATTAGGGTACGTGTTAGGGTTAGGGTACGCGTTAGGGTTAGGGTAGTTATTAAACCTATCCCACTCTCTAGATACCCCTTAGCACGTCAAGGAATATTATTTGGGGGTCCAGCCATGGAGAAGAGTTTAGACACTAGGAGAAGATAAGGAACACACCCATTATCAAGAAATCACATTAGGATTCTCTTTTTAACCTGTTCCTTAAAACACTAGTGCTTAGGAAATCTATTGGAGGCAGAAGCAGTCAAGGGTAGCTTAGGGTTAGTGTTAGGGTTAGGGTTAGGGTTAGTGTTAGGGTACGGGTTCGGGTACGGGTTCGGGTACGGCGTAGGGTATGGGTTAGGGTTAGGGTTAGGGTTAGTTTGAGGGTTAGGGCTCGGTTTAGGGTACGGGTTAGGATTAGGGTACGTGTTAGTGTTAGGGTAGGGGTTAGGGTTAGGGTACGCGTTAGGGTTACGGTAGTTATTAAACCTATCCCACACTCTAGATACCCCTTAGCACGTCAAGGAATATTATGTGGGGGTCCAGCCATGGAGAAGAGTTTAGACACTAGGAGAAGATAAGGAACACACCCATTATCAAGAAATCACATTAGGATTCTCTTTTTAACCTGTTCCTTAAAACACTAGTGCTTAGGAAATCTATTGGAGGCAGAAGCAGTCAAGGGTAGCTTAGGGTTAGGGTTAGGGTTAGGGTTAGGATTAGGGTACGGCTTAGGGTACGGGTTCGGGTACGGGTTCGTGTACGGCGTAGGGTATGGGTTAGGGTTAGGGTTAGGGTTAGTTTGAAGGTTAGGGCTCGGTTTAGGGTACGGGTTAGGATTAGGGTTCGTGTTAGAGTTAGGGTAGGGGTTAGGGTTAGGGTACGCGTTAGGTTTAGGGTAGTTATTAAACCTATCCCACTCTCTAGATACCCCTTAGCACGTCAAGGAATATTATTTGGGGGTCCAGCCATGGAGAAGAGTTTAGACACTAGGAGAAGATAAGGAACACACCCATTATCAAGAAATCACATTAGGATTCTCTTTTTAACCTGTTCCTTAAAACACTAGTGCTTAGGAAATCTATTGGAGGCAGAAGCAGTCAAGGGTAGCTTAGGGTTAGGGTTAGGGTTAGGGTTAGGGTTAGCTTTAGGGTACGGCTTAGGGTACGGGTTCGGGTACGGGTTCGGGTACGGCGTAGGATATGGGTTAGGGTTAGGGTTAGGGTTAGTTTGAGGGTTAGGGCTCGGTTTAGGGTACGGGTTAGGATTAGGGTACGTGTTAGGGTTAGGGTACGCGTTAGGGTTAGGGTAGTTATTAAACCTATCCCACTCTCTAAATACCCTTTAGCACGTCAAGGAATATTATTTGGGGGTCCAGCCATGGAGAAGAGTTTAGACACTAGGAGAAGATAAGGAACACACCCATTATCCTGAAATCACATTAGGATTCTCTTTTTAACCTGTTCCTTAATACACTAGTGCTTAGGAAATCTACTGGAGGCAGAAGCAGTCAAGGGTAGCTTAGGGTTAGGGTTAGGGTTAGGGTTAGGGTTAGGGTACGGCTTAGGGTACGGGTTCGGGTCCGGGTTCGGGTACGGCGTAGGGTATGGGTTAGGGTTAGGGTTAGGGTTAGTTTGAGGGTTAGGGTCGGTTTAGGGTTCGGGTTAAGATTAGGGTACGTGTTAGGGTTAGGGTAGGGGTTAGGGTTAGGGTACGCGTTAGGGTTAGGGTAGTTATTAAACCTATCCCTCTCTCTAGATACCCCTTAGCACGTCAAGGAATATTATTTGGGGGTCCAGCCTTGGAGAAGAGTTTAGACATTAGGAGAAGATAAGGAACACACCCATTATCAAGAAATCACATTAGGATTCTCTTTTTAACCAGTTCCTTAAAACACTAGTGCTTAGGAAATCTATTGGAGGCAGAAGCAGTCAAGGGTAGCTTAGGGTTAGGGTTAGGGTTAGGGTTAGGGTTAGGGTACGGCTTAGGGTACGGGTTCGGGTACGGGTTCGTGTGCGGCGTAGGGTATGGGTTAGGGTTAGGGTTAGGGTTAGTTTGAAGGTTAGGGCTCGGTTTAGGGTACGGGTTAGGATTAGGGTTCGTATTAGGGTTAGGGTAGGGGTTAGGGTTAGGGTACGCGTTAGGGTTAGGGTAGTTATTAAACCTATCCCACTCTCTAGATACCCCTTAGCACGTCAAGGAATATTATTTGGGGGTCCAGCCATGGAGAAGAGTTTACACAATAGGAGAAGATAAGGAACACACCCATTATTCTGAAATCACATTAGGATTCTCTTTTTAACCTGTTCCTTAATACACTAATGCTTAGGAAATCTATTGTAGGCAGAAGCAGTCAAGGGTAGCTTAGGGTTAGGTTTAGGATTAGGGTTAGGGTTAGGGTACTGCTTAGGGTACGGGTTCGGGTACTGGTTCGGGTACGGCGTAGGGTATGGGTTAGGGTTAGGGTTAGGGTTAGTTTGAGGGTTAGGGCTCGGTTTAGGTTACGGGTTAGGATTAGGGTACGTGTTAGGGTTAGGGTAGGGGTTAGGGTTAGGGTACGCGTTAGGGTTAGTGTAGTTATTAAACCTATCCCACTCTCTAGATACCCCTTAGCACGTCAAAGAATATTATTTGGGGGTCCTGCCATGGAGAAGAGTTTAGACACTAGGAGAAGATAAGGAACACACCCATTATCAAGAAATCACATTAGGATTCTCTTTTTAACCTGTTCCTTAAAACACTAGTGCTTAGGAAATCTATTGGAAGCAGAAGCAGTCAAGAGTAGCTTAGGGTTAGGGTTAGGGTTAGTGTTAGGGTACGGCTTATGGTACGGGTTCGGGTACGGCTTCGGGTACGGCGTAGGGTATGGGTTAGGGTTAGGTTTAGGGTTAGTTTGAGGGTTAGGGCTCGGTTTAGGGTACGGGTTAGGAATAGGGTACGTGTTAGGGTTAGGGTACGCGTTAGGGTTAGGGTAGTTATTAAACCTATCCCACTCTCTAGATACCCCTTAGCACGTCAAGGAATATTATTTGGGGGTCCAGCCATGGAGAAGAGTTTAGACACTAGGAGAAGATAAGGAACACACCCATTATCAAGAAATCACATTAGGATTCTCTTTTTAACCTGTTCCTTAAAACACTAGTGCTTAGGAAATCTATTGGAGGCAGAAGCAGTCAAGGGTAGCTTAGGGTTAGTGTTAGGGTTAGGGTTAGGGTTAGTGTTAGGGTACGGGTTCGGGTACGGGTTCGGGTACAGCGTAGGGTATGGGTTAGGGTTAGGGTTAGGGTTAGTTTGAGGGTTAGGGCTCGGTTTAGGGTACGGGTTAGGATTAGGGTACGTGTTAGTGTTAGGGTAGGGGTTAGGGTTAGGGTACGTGTTAGGGTTACGGTAGTTATTAAACCTATCCCACACTCTAGATACCCCTTAGCACGTCAAGGAATATTATGTGGGGGTCCAGCCATGGAGAAGAGTTTAGACACTAGGAGAAGATAAGGAACACACACATTATCAAGAAATCACATTAGGATTCTCTTTTTAACCTGTTCCTTAATACACTAGTGCTTAGGAAATCTATTGGAGGCAGAAGCAGTCAAGGGTAGCTTAGGGTTAGGGTTAGTGATAGGTTTAGGGTTAGGGTACGGCTTAGGGTATGGGTTCGGGTCCGGGTTTGGGTATGGCGTAGGGTCTGGGTTAGGTTTAGGGTTAGGGTTAGTTTGAGGGTTAGGGCTCGGTTTAGGTTACGGGTTAGGATTAGGGTACGTGTTAGGGTTAGGGTAGGGGTTAGGGTTAGGGTACGCGTTAGGGTTACGGTAGTTATTAAACCTATCCCACTCTCCAGATACCCCTTAGCACGTCAAGGAATATTATTTGGGGGTCCAGCCATGGAGAAGAGTTTAGACACTAGGAGAAGATAAGGAACACACCCATTATCAAGAAATCACATTAGGATTCTCTTTTTAACCTGTTCCTTAAAACACTAGTGCTTAGGAAATCTATTGGAGGCAGAAGCAGTCAAGGGTAGCTTAGGGTTAGGGTTAGGGTTAGGGTTAGGGTTAGGGTACGGCTTAGGGTACGGGTTCGGGTACGGGTTCGTGTACGGCGTCGGGTATGGGTTAGGGTTAGGGTTAGGGTTAGTTTGAAGGTTAGGGCTCGGTTTAGGGTACGGGTTAGGATTAGGGTTCGTGTTAGAGTTAGGGTAGGGGTTAGGGTTAGGGTACGCATTAGGTTTAGGGTAGTTATTAAACCTATCCCACTCTCTAGATACCCCTTAGCACGTCAAGGAATATTATTTGGGGGTCCAGCCATGGAGAAGAGTTTAGACACTAGGAGAAGATAAGGAACACACCCATTATCCTGAAATCACATTAGGATTCTCTTTTTAACCTGTTCCTTAATACACTAGTGCTTAGGAAATCTATTAGAGGCAGAAGCAGTGAAGGGTAGCTTAGGGTTAGGGTTAGGGTTAGGTTTAGGGTTAGGGTTAGGGTACGGCTTAGGGAACGGGTTCGGGTTCGGGTTCGTGTACGGCGTAGGGTATGGGTTAGGGTTAGGGTTAGGGTTAGTTTGAGGGTTAGGGCTCGGTTTAGGGTACGGGTTAGGATTAGTGTACGTGTTAGGGTTAGGGTAGAGGTTAGGGTTAGGGTACGCGTTAGGGTTAGGGTAGTTATTAAACCTATCCCACTCTCTAGATACCCCTTAGCACGTCAAGGAATATTATTTGGGGGTCCAGCCATGGAGAAGAGTTTAGACACTAGGAGAAGATAAGGAACACACCCATTATCAAGAAATCACATTACGATTCTCTTTTTAACCTGTTCCTTAAAACACTAGTGCTTAGGAAATCTATTGGAGGCAGAAGCAGTCAAGGGTAGCTTAGGGTTAGGGTTAGGGTTAGGGTTAGGGTTATTGTTAGGGTAAGGCTTAGAGTACGGGTTCGGGTACGGGTTCGGGTACGGCGTAGGGTATGGGTTAGGGTTAGGGTTAGGGTTAGTTTGAGGGTTAGGGCTCGGTTTAGGGTACGGGTTAGGATTAGGGTACGTGTTAGGTTTAGGGTAGGTGTTAGGGTTAGGGTACGCGTTAGGGTTAGGGTAGTAATTAAACCTATCCCACTCTCTAGATACCCCTTAGCACGTCAAGGAATATTATTTGGGGGTCCAGCCATGGAGAAGAGTTTAGACACTAGGAGAAGATAAGGAACACACCCATTATCCTGAAATCACATTAGGATTCTCTTTTTAACCTGTTCCTTAAAACACTAGTGCTTAGGAAATCTATTGGAGGCAGAAGCAGTCAAGGGTAGCTTAGGGTTAGGGTTAGGGTTAGTGTTAGGGTACGGGTTCCGGTACGGGTTCGGGTACGGCGTGGGGTATGGGTTAGGGTTAGGGTTAGGGTTAGTTTGAGGGTTAGGGCTCGGTTTAGGGTACGGGTTAGGATTAGGGTACGTGTTAGGTTTAGGGTAGGGGTTAGGGTTAGGGTACGCGTTAGGGTTAGGGTAGTTATTAAACCTATCCCACTCTCTAGATTCCCCTTAGCACGTCAAGGAATATTATTTGGGGGTCCAGCCTTGGAGAAGAGTTTAGACACTAGGAGAAGATAAGGAACACACCCATTATCAATAAATCACATTAGGATTCTCTTTTTAACCTGTTCCTTAAAACACTAGTGCTTAGGAAATCTATTGGAGGCAGAAGCAGTCAAGGGTAGCTTAGGGTTAGGGTTAGGGTTAGTGTTAGGGTACGGCTTAGGGTACGGGTTCGGGTATGGGTTCGGGTACGGCGTAGGGTATGGGTTAGGGTTAGGGTTAGGGTTAGATTGAGGGTTAGGGCTCGGTTTAAGGTACGGGTTAGGATTAGGGTACGTGTTAGGGTTAGGGTAGAGGTTAGGGTTAGGGTACGCGTTAGGGTTAGGGTAGTTATTAAACCTATCCCTCTCTCTAGATACCCCTTAGCACGTCAAGGAATATTATTTGGGGGTGCAGCCTTGGAGAAGAGTTTAGACACTAGGAGAAGATAAGGAAGACACCCATTATCAAGAAATCACATTAGGATTCTCTTTTAACCTGTTCCTTAAAACACTAGTGCTTAGGAAATCTATTGGAGGCAGAAGCAGTCAAGGGTAGCTTAGGGTTAGGGTTAGGGTTAGGGTTAGGGTTAGGGTTAGGGTTAGGGTACGGCTTAGGGTACGGTTCCGGGTACGGGGTCGTGTACGGCGTAGGGTATGGGTTAGGGTTAGGGTTAGGGTTAGTTTGAAGGTTAGGGCTCGGTTTAGGGTACGGGTTAGGATAAGTGTTCGTGTTAGGGTTAGGGTAGGGGTTAGGGTTAGGGTACGCGTTAGGGTTAGTGTAGTTATTAAACCTATCCCACTCTCTAGATACCCCTTAGCACGTCAAAGAATATTATTTGGGGGTCCAGCCATGGAGAAGAGTTTAGACACTAGTAGAAGATAAGGAACACACCCATTATCAAGAAATCACATTAGGATTCTCTTTTTAACCTGTTCCTTAAAACACTAGTGCTTAGGAAATCTATTGGAGGCAGAAGCAGTCAAGGGTAGCTTAGGGTTAGGGTTAGGGTTAGGGTTAGGGTTAGCTTTAGGGTACGGCTTAGGGTACGGGTCCGGGTACGGGTTCGGGTACGGCGTAGGGTATGGGTTAGGGTTAGGGTTAGGGTTAGTTTGAGGGTTAGGGCTCGGTTTAGGGTACGGGTTAGGATTAGGGTACGTGTTAGGGTTAGGGTACGCGTTAGGGTTAGGGTAGTTATTAAACCTATCCCACTCTCTAAATACCCTTTAGCACGTCAAGGAATATTATTTGGGGGTCCAGCCATGGAGAAGAGTTTAGACACTAGGAGAAGATAAGGAACACACCCATTATCCTGAAATCACATTAGGATTCTCTTTTTAACCTGTTCCTTAATACACTAGTGCTTAGGAAAACTATTGGAGGCAGAAGCAGTCAAGGGTAGCTTAGGGTTAGGGTTAGGGTTAGGGTTAGGTTTAGGGTACGGCTTAGGGTACGGGTTCGGGTCCGGGTTCGTGTACGGCGTAGGGTATGGGTTAGGGTTAGGGTTAGGGTTAGTTTGAGGGTTAGGGCTCGGTTTAGGGTTCGGGTTAAGATTAGGGTACGTGTTAGGGTTAGGGTAGGGGTTAGGGTTAGGGTACGCGTTAGGGTTAGGGTAGTTATTAAACCTATCCCACTCTCTAGATACCCTTTAGCACGTCAAGGAATATTATTTGGGGGTCCAGCCATGGAGAAGAGTTTAGACACTAGGAGAAGATAAGGAACACACCCATTATCCTGAAATCACATTAGGATTCTCTTTTTAACCTGTTCCTTAATACACTAGTGCTTAGGAAATCTATTGGAGGCAGAAGCAGTCAAGGGTAGCTTAGGGTTAGGGTTAGTGATAGGTTTAGGGTTAGGGTACGGGTTCGGGTCCGGGTTTGGGTATGGCGTAAATTATGGGTTAGGGTTAGGGTTAGGGTTAGTTTGAGGGTTAGGGCTCGGTTTAGGTTACGGGTTAGGATTAGGGTACGTGTTAGGGTTAGGGTAGGGGTTAGGGTTAGGGTACGCGTTAGGGTTAGGGTAGTTATTAAACCTATCCCACTCTCTAGATACCCCTTAGCACGTCAAGGAATATTATTTGGGGGTCCAGCCTTGGAGAAGAGTTTAGACATTAGGAGGTGATAAGGAACACACCCATTATCAAGAAATCACATTAGGATTCTCTTTTTAACATGTTCCTTAAAACACTAGTGCTTAGGAAATCTATTGGAGGCAGAAGCAGTCAAGGGTAGCTTAGGGTTAGGGTTAGGTTTAGGGTTAGGCTTAGGGTACGGCTTAGGGTACGGGTTCGGGTACGGGTTCGTGTACGGCGTAGGGTATGGGTTAGGGTTAGGGTTAGGTTTAGTTTGAAGGTTAGGGCTCGGTTTAGGGTACGGGTTAGGATTAGGGTTCGTGTTAGGGTTAGGGTAGGGGTTAGGGTTAGGGTACGCGTTAGGTTTAGGGTAGTTATTAAACCTATCCCACTCTCTAGATACCCCTTAGCACGTCAAGGAATATTATTTGGGGGTCCAGCCATGGAGAAGAGTTTAGACACTAGGAGAAGATAAGGAACACACCCATTATCCTGAAATCACATTAGGATTCTGTTTTTAACCTGTTCCTTAATACACTAGTGCTTAGGAAATCTATTAGAAGCAGAAGCAGTGAAGGGTAGCTTAGGGTTAGGGTTAGGGTTAGGTTTAGGGTTAGGGTTAGGGTACGGCTTAGGGAACGGGTTCGGGTACGGGTTTGGGTACGGCGTAGGGTATGGGTTAGGGTTAGGGTTAGGGTTAGTTTGAGGGTTAGGGCTCGATTTAGGGTACGGCTTAGGATTAGTGTACGTGTTAGGGTTAGGGTAGAGGTTAGGGTTAGGGTACGCGTTAGGGTTAGGGTAGTTATTAAACCTATCCCACTCTCTAGATACCCCTTAGCACGTCAAGGAATATTATTTGGGGGTCCAGCCATGGAGAAGAGTTTAGACACTAGGAGAAGATAAGGAACACACCCATTATCAAGAAATCACATTACGATTCTCTTTTTAACCTGTTCCTTAATACACTAGTGCTTAGGAAATCCATTGGAGGCAGAAGCAGTCAAGGGTAGCTTAGGGTTAGGGTTAGGGTTAGGGTTAGGGTTATTGTTAGGGTAAGGCTTAGAGTACGGGTTCGGGTACGGGTTCGGGTACGGCGTAGGGTATGGGTTAGGGTTAGGGTTAGGGTTAGTTTGAGGGTTAGGGCTCGGTTTAGGGTACGGGTTAGGATTAGGGTACGTGTTAGGTTTAGGGTAGGTGTTAGGGTTAGGGTACGCGTTAGGGTTAGGGTAGTTATTAAACCTATCCCACTCTCTAGATACCCCTTAGCACGTCAAGGAATATTATTTGGGGGTCCAGCCATGGAGAAGAGTTTAGACACTAGGAGAAGATAAGGAGCACACCCATTATCAAGAAATCACATTAGGATTCTCTTTTTAACCTGTTCCTTAAATCACTAGTGCTTAGGAAATCTATTGGAGGCAGAAGCAGTCAAGGGTAGCTTAGGGTTAGGGTTAGGGTTAGGGTTAGTGTTAGGGTACGGGTTCCGGTACGGGTTCGGGTACGGCGTTGGGTATGGGTTAGGGTTAGGGTTAGGGTTAGTTTGAGGGTTAGGGCTCGGTTTAGGGTACGGGTTAGGATTAGGGTACGTGTTAGGGTTAGGGTAGGGGTTAGGGTTAGGGTACGCGTTAGGGTTAGGGTAGTTATTAAACCTATCCCACTCTCTAGATACCCCTTAGCACGTCAAGGAATATTATTTGGGGGTCCAGCCATGGAGAAGTGTTTAGACACTAGGAGAAGATAAGGAACACACCCATTATCAAGAAATCACATTAGGATTCTCTTTTTAACCTGTTCCTTAAAACACTAGTGCTTAGGAAATCTATTGGAGGCAGAAGCAGTCAAGGGTAGCTTAGGGTTAGGGTTAGGGTTAGTGTTAGGGTACGGCTTAGGGTACGGGTTCGGGTACGGGTTCGGGTACGGCGTAGGGTATGGGTTAGGGTTAGGGTTAGGGTTAGTTTGAGGGTTAGGGCTCGGTTTAGGGTACGGGTTAGGATTAGGGTACGTGTTAGTGTTAGGGTACGCGTTAGGGTTAGGGTAGTTATTAAACCTATCCCACTCTCTAGATACCCCTTAGCACGTCAAGGAATATTATTTGGGGGTCCATCCATGGAGAAGAGTTTAGACACTAGGAGAAGATAAGGAACACACCCATTATCAGGAAATCACATTAGGATTCTCTTTTTAACCTGTTCCTTAAATCACTAGTGCTTAGGAAATCTATTGGAAGCACAAGCAGTCAGGGGTATCTTAGGGTTAGGGTTAGGGTTAGGATTAGGGTTAGTGTTAGGGTACGGGTTCGGGTACGGGTTCGGGTACGGCGTAGGGTATGGGTTATGGTTAGGTTTAGGGTTAGTTTGAGGGTTAGGGCTCGGTTTAGGGTACGGGTTAGGATTAGGGTACGTGTTAGGGTTAGTGTAGGGGTTAGGGTTAGGGTACGCGTTAGGGTTACGGTAGTTATTAAACCTATCCCACTCTCTAGATACCCCTTAGCACGTCAAGGAATATTATTTGGGGGTCCAGCCATGGAGAAGAGTTTAGACACTAGGAGAAGATAAGGAACACACCCATTATCCTGAAATCACATTAGGATTCTCTTTTTAACCTGTTCCTTAATACACTAGTGCTTAGGAAATCTATTGGAGGCAGAAGCAGTCAAGGGTAGCTTAGGGTTAGGGTTAGGGTTAGGTTTAGGGTTAGGGTACGGCTTAGGGTACGGGTTCGGGTCCGGGTTCGGGTACGGCGTAGGGTATGGGTTAGGGTTAGGGTTAGGGTTAGTTTGAGGGTTAGGGCTCGGTTTAGGGTACGGGTTAGGATTAGTGTACGTGTTAGGGTTAGGGTAGAGGTTAGGGTTAGGGTACGCGTTAGGGTTAGGGTAGTTATTAAACCTATCCCACTCTCTAGATACCCCTTAGCACGTCAAGGAATATTATTTGGGGGTCCAGCCTTGGAGAAGTGTTTAGACACTAGGAGAAGATAAGGAACACACCCATTATCAAGAAATCACATTAGGATTCTCTTTTTAACCTGTTCCTTAAAACACTAGTGCTTAGGAAATCTATTGGAGGCAGAAGCAGTCAAGGGTAGCTTAGGGTTAGGGTTAGGGTTAGGGTTAGGGTTAGGGTTAGGGTACGGCTTAGGGTACGGGTTCGGGTACGGGTTCGTGTACGGCGTAGGGTATGGGTTAGGGTTAGGGTTAGGGTTAGTTTGAAGGTTAGGGCTCGGTTTAGGGTACGGGTTAGGATTAGGGTTCGTGTTAGGGTTAGGGTAGGGGTTAGGGTTAGGGTACGCGTTAGGGTTAGGGTAGTTATTAAACCTATCCCACTCTCTAGATACCCTTTAGCACGTCAAGGAATATTATTTGTGGGTCCAGCCATGGAGAAGAGTTTAGACACTAGGAGAAGACAAGGAACACACCCATTATCCTGAAATCACATTAGGATTCTCTTTTTAACCTGTACCTTAATACACTACTGCTTAGGAAATCTATTGGAGGCAGAAGCAGTCAAGGGTAGCTTAGGGTTAGGGTTAGGGTTAGGGTTAGGGTTAGGGTACGGCTTAGGGTACGGGTTCGGGTCCGGGTTCGGGTACGGCGTAGGGTATGGGTTAGGGTTAGGGTTAGGGTTAGTTTGAGGGTTAGGGCTCGGTTTAGGGTACGGGTTAGGATTAGTGTACGTGTTAGGGTTAGGGTAGAGGTTAGGGTTAGGGTACGCGTTAGGGTTAGGGTAGTTATTAAACCTATCCCTCTCTCTAGATACCCCTTAGCACGTCAAGGAATATTATTTGGGGGTCCAGCCTTGGAGAAGAGTTTAGACACTAGGAGAAGATAAGGAACACACCCATTATCAAGAAATCACATTAGGATTCTCTTTTTAACCAGTTCCTTAAAACACTAGTGCTTAGGAAATCTATTGGAGGCAGAAGCAGTCAAGGGTAGCTTAGGGTTAGGGTTAGGGTTAGGGTTAGGGTTAGGGTTAGGGTTAGGGTTAGGGTACGGCTTAGGGTACGGGTTCGGGTACGGGTTCGTGTGCGGCGTAGGGTATGGGTTAGGGTTAGGGTTAGGGTTAGTTTGAGGGTTAGTGCTCGGTTTAGGGTACGGGTTAGGATTAGGGTACGTGTTAGGGTTAGGGTACGCGTTAGGGTTAGGGTAGTTATTAAACCTATCCCACTCTCTAGATACCCCTTAGCACGTCAAGGAATATTATTTGGGGGTCCAGCCATGGAGAAGAGTTTTGACACTAGGAGAAGATAAGCAACACACCCATTATCAAGAAATCACATTAGGATTCTCTTTTTAACCTGTTCCTTAAAACACTAATGCTTAGGAAATCTATTGGAGGCAGAAGCAGTCAAGGGTAGCTTAGGGTTAGGTTTAGGGTTAGGGTTAGGGTTAGTGTTAGGGTACGGGTTCGGGTACGGGTTCGGGTACGGCGTAGGGTATGGGTTAGGGTTAGGGTTAGGGTTAGTTTGAGGGTTAGGGCTCGGTTTAGGGTACGGGTTAGGATTAGGGTACGTGTTAGTGTTAGGGTAGGGGTTAGGGTTAGGGTACGCGTTAGGGTTACGGTAGTTATTAAACCTATCCCACACTCTAGATACCCCTTAGCACGTCAAGGAATATTATTTGGGGTCCAGCCATGGAGAAGAGTTTAGACACTAGGAGAAGATAAGGAACACACACATTATCAAGAAATCACATTAGGATTCTCTTTTTAACCTGTTCCTTAAAACACTAGTGCTTAGGAAATCTATTGGAGGCAGAAGCAGTCAAGGGTAGCTTAGGGTTAGGGTTAGGGTTAGGGTACGGCTTAGGGTACGGGTTCGGGTACGGGTTTGGATATGGCGTAGGGTATGGTTTAGGGTTAGGGTTAGGGTTAGTTTGAGGGTTAGGGCTCGGTTTAGGGTTCGGGTTAAGATTAGTGTACGTGTTAGGGTTAGGGTAGGGGTTAGGGTTAGGGTACGCGTTAGGGTCAGGGTAGTTATTAAACCTATCCCACTCTCTAGATACCCTTTAGCACGTCAAGGCATATTATTTGGGGGTCCAGCCATGGAGAAGAGTTTAGACACTAGGAGAAGATAAGGAACACACCCATTATCAAGAAATCACATTAGGATTCTCTTTTTAACCTGTTCCTTAATACACTAGTGCTTAGGAAATCTATTGGAGGCAGAAGCAGTCAAGGGTAGCTTAGGGTTAGGGTTAGGGATAGGTTTAGGTTTAGGGTACGGCTTAGGGTATGGGTTCGGGTCCGGGTTTGTGTATGGCGTAGGGTATGGGTTAGGGTTACGGTTAGGGTTAGTTTGAGGGTTAGGGCTCGGTTTAGGTTACGGGTTAGGATTAGGGTACGTGTTAGGGTTAGGGTAGGGGTTAGGGTTAGGGTACGCGTTAGGGTTAGGGTAGTTATTAAACCTATCCCACTCTCTAGATACCCCTTAGCACGTCAAGGAATATTATTTGGGGGTCCAGCCATGGAGAAGAGTTTAGACACTAGGAGAAGATAAGGAACACACCCATTATCAAGAAATCACATTAGGATTCTCTTTTTAACCTGTTCCTTAAAACACTAGTGCTTAGGAAATCTATTGGAGGCAGAAGCAGTCAAGGGTAGCTTAGGGTTAGGGTTAGGGTTAGGGTTAGGGTTAGGGTACGGCTTAGGGTACGGGTTCGGGTACGGGTTCGTGTACGGCGTAGGGTATGGGTTAGGGTTAGGGTTAGGGTTAGTTTGAAGGTTAGGGCTCGGTTTAGGGTACGGGTTAGGATTAGGGTTCGTGTTAGGGTTAGGGTAGGGGTTAGGGTTAGGGTACGCGTTAGGTTTAGGGTAGTTATTAAACCTATCCCACTCTCTAGATACCCCTTAGCACGTCAAGGAATATTATTTGGGGGTCCAGCCATGGAGAAGAGTTTAGACACTAGGAGAAGATAAGGAACACACCCATTATCCTGAAATCACATTAGGATTCTCTTTTTAACCTGTTCCTTAATACACTAGTGCTTAGGAAATCTATTAGAGGCAGAAGCAGTCAAGGGTAGCTTAGGGTTAGGGTTAGGGTTAGGTTTAGGGTTAGGGTTAGGGTACGGCTTAGGGAACGGGTTCGGGTTCGGGTTCGGGTACGGCGTAGGGTATGGGTTAGGGTTAGGGTTAGGGTTAGTTTGAGGGTTAGGGCTCGGTTTAGGGTACGGGTTAGGATTAGTGTACGTGTTAGGGTTAGGGTAGAGGTTAGGGTTAGGGTACGCGTTAGGGTTAGGGTAGTTATTAAACCTATCCCACTCTCTAGATACCCCTTAGCACGTCAAGGAATATTATTTGGGGGTCCAGCCTTGGAGAAGAGTTTAGACACTAGGAGAAGATAAGGAACACACCCATTATCAAGAAATCACATTAGGATTCTCTTTTTAACCTGTTCCTTAAAACACTAGTGCTTAGGAAATCTATTGGAGGCAGAAGCAGTCAAGGGTAGCTTAGGGTTAGGGTTAGGATTAGGGTTAGGGTTAGGGTACGGCTTAGGGTACGGGTTCGGGTACTGGTTCGAGTACGGCGTAGGGTATGGGTTAGGGTTAGGGTTAGGGTTAGTTTGAGGGTTAGGGCTCGGTTTAGGTTACGGGTTAGGATTAGGGTACGTGTTAGGGTTAGGGTAGGGGTTAGGGTTAGGGTACGCGTTAGGGTTAGTGTAGTTATAAAACCTATCCCACTCTCTAGATACCCCTTAGCACGTCAAAGAATATTATTTGGGGGTCCAGCCATGGAGAAGAGTTTAGACACTAGGAGAAGATAAGGAACACACCCATTATCAAGAAATCACATTAGGATTCTCTTTTTAACCTGTTCCTTAAAACACTAGTGCTTAGGAAATCTATTGGAGGCAGAAGCAGTCAAGGGTAGCTTAGGGTTAGGGTTAGGGTTAGGGTTAGGGTTAGCTTTAGGGTACGGCTTAGGGTACAGGTTCGGGTACGGGTTCGGGTACGGCGTAGGGTATGGGTTAGGGTTAGGGTTAGGGTTAGTTTGAGGGTTAGTGCTCGGTTTAGGGTACGGGTTATGTTTAGGGTACGTGTTAGGGTTAGGGTACGCGTTAGGGTTAGGGTAGTTATTAAACCTATCCCACTCTCTAAATACCCTTTAGCACGTCAAGGAATATTATTTGGGGGTCCAGCCATGGAGAAGAGTTTAGACACTAGGAGAAGATAAGGAACACACCCATTATCCTGAAATCACATTAGGATTCTCTTTTTAACCTGTTCCTTAATACACTAGTGCTTAGGAAATCTATTGGAGGCAGAAGCAGTCAAGGGTAGCTTAGGGTTAGGGTTAGGGTTAGGGTTAGGGTTAGGGTACAGCTTAGGGTACGGGTTCGGGTCCGGGTTCGTGTACGGCGTAGGGTATGGGTTAGGGTTAGGGTTAGGGTTAGTTTGAGGGTTAGGGCTCGGTTTAGGGTTCGGGTTAAGATTAGGGTACGTGTTAGGGTTAGGGTAGGGGTTAGGGTTAGGGTACGCGTTAGGGTTAGGGTAGTTATTAAACCTATCCCACTCTCTAGATACCCTTTAGCACGTCAAGGAATATTATTTGGGGGTCCAGCCATGGAGAAGAGTTTAGACACTAGGAGAAGATAAGGAACACACCCATTATCCTGAAATCACATTAGGATTCTCTTTTTAACCTGTTCCTTAATACACTAGTACTTAGGAAATCTATTGGAGGCAGAAGCAGTCAAGGGTAGCTTAGGGTTAGGGTTAGTGATAGGTTTAGGGTTAGGGTACGGCTTAGGGTACGGGTTCGGGTCCGGGTTTGGGTATGGCGTAAATTATGGGTTAGGGTTAGGGTTAGGGTTAGTTTGAGGGTTAGGTCTCGGTTTAGGTTACGGGTTAGGATTAGGGTACGTGTTAGTGTTAGGGTACGCGTTAGGGTTAGGGTAGTTATTAAACCTATCCCACTCTCTAGATACCCCTTAGCACGTCAAGGAATATTATTTGGGGGTCCATCCATGGAGAAGAGTTTAGACACTAGGAGAAGATAAGGAACACACCCATTATCAAGAAATCACATTAGGATTCTCTTTTTAACCTGTTCCTTAAATCACTAGTGCTTAGGAAATCTATTGGAGGCACAAGCAGTCAAGGGTATCTTAGGGTTAGGGTTAGGGTTAGTGTTAGGGTTAGTGTTAGGGTACGGGTTCGGGTACGGGTTCGGGTACGGCGTAGGGTATGGGTTAGGGTTAGGGTTAGGGTTAGTTTGAGGGTTAGGGCTCGGTTTAGGGTACGGGTTAGGATTAGGGTACGTGTTAGTGTTAGGGTAGGGGTTAGGGTTAGGGTACGCGTTAGGGTTACGGTAGTTATTAAACCTATCCCACACTCTAGATACCCCTTAGCACGTCAAGGAATATTATTTGGGGTCCAGCCATGGAGAAGAGTTTAGACACTAGGAGAAGATAAGGAACACACACATTATCAAGAAATCACATTAGGATTCTCTTTTTAACCTGTTCCTTAAAACACTAGTGCTTAGGAAATCTATTGGAGGCAGAAGCAGTCAAGGGTAGCTTAGGGTTAGGGTTAGGGTTAGGGTACGGCTTAGGGTACGGGTTCGGGTACGGGTTTGGATATGGCGTAGGGTATGGGTTAGGGTTAGGGTTAGGGTTAGTTTGAGGGTTAGGGCTCGGTTTAGGGTTCGGGTTAAGATTAGTGTACGTGTTAGGGTTAGGGTAGGGGTTAGGGTTAGGGTACGCGTTAGGGTCAGGGTAGTTATTAAACCTATCCCACTCTCTAGATACCCTTTAGCACGTCAAGGCATATTATTTGGGGGTCCAGCCATGGAGAAGAGTTTAGACACTAGGAGAAGATAAGGAACACACCCATTATCAAGAAATCACATTAGGATTCTCTTTTTAACCTGTTCCTTAATACACTAGTGCTTAGGAAATCTATTGGAGGCAGAAGCAGTCAAGGGTAGCTTAGGGTTAGGGTTAGGGATAGGTTTAGGTTTAGGGTACGGCTTAGGGTATGGGTTCGGGTCCGGGTTTGTGTATGGCGTAGGGTATGGGTTAGGGTTACGGTTAGGGTTAGTTTGAGGGTTAGGGCTCGGTTTAGGTTACGGGTTAGGATTAGGGTACGTGTTAGGGTTAGGGTAGGGGTTAGGGTTAGGGTACGCGTTAGGGTTAGGGTAGTTATTAAACCTATCCCACTCTCTAGATACCCCTTAGCACGTCAAGGAATATTATTTGGGGGTCCAGCCATGGAGAAGAGTTTAGACACTAGGAGAAGATAAGGAACACACCCATTATCAAGAAATCACATTAGGATTCTCTTTTTAACCTGTTCCTTAAAACACTAGTGCTTAGGAAATCTATTGGAGGCAGAAGCAGTCAAGGGTAGCTTAGGGTTAGGGTTAGGGTTAGGGTTAGGGTTAGGGTACGGCTTAGGGTACGGGTTCGGGTACTGGTTCGAGTACGGCGTAGGGTATGGGTTAGGGTTAGGGTTAGGGTTAGTTTGAGGGTTAGGGTCGGTTTAGGGTTCGGGTTAAGTTTAGGGTACGTGTTAGGGTTAGGGTAGGGGTTAGGGTTAGGGTACGCGTTAGGGTTAGGGTAGTTATTAAACCTATCCCACTCTCTAGATACCCTTTAGCACGTCAAGGAATATTATTTGGGGGTCCAGCCATGGAGAAGAGTTTAGACACTAGGAGAAGATAAGGAACACACCCATTATCCTGAAATCACATTAGGATTCTCTTTTTAACCTGTTCCTTAATACACTAGTGCTTAGGAAATCTATTGGAGGCAGAAGCAGTCAAGGGTAGCTTAGGGTTAGGGTTAGGGTTAGGGTTAGGGTTAGGGTACGGCTTAGGGTACGGGTTCGGGTCCGGGTTCGGGTACGGCGTAGGGTATGGGTTAGGGTTAGGGTTAGGGTTAGTTTGAGGGTTAGGGCTCGGTTTAGGGTACGGGTTAGGATTAGTGTACGTGTTAGGGTTAGGGTAGAGGTTAGGGTTAGGGTACGCGTTAGGGTTAGGGTAGTTATTAAACCTATCCCTCTCTCTAGATACCCCTTAGCACGTCAAGGAATATTATTTGGGGGTCCAGCCTTGGAGAAGAGTTTAGACATTAGGAGAAGATAAGGAACACACCCATTATCAAGAAATCACATTAGGATTCTCTTTTTAACCAGTTCCTTAAAACACTAGTGCTTAGGAAATCTATTGGAGGCAGAAGCAGTCAAGGGTAGCTTAGGGTTAGGGTTAGGGTTAGGGTTAGGGTTAGGGTACGGCTTAGGGTACGGGTTCGGGTACGGGTTCGTGTGCGGCGTAGGGTATGGGTTAGGGTTAGGGTTAGGGTTAGTTTGAAGGTTAGGGCTCGGTTTAGGGTACGGGTTAGGATTAGGGTTCGTATTAGGGTTAGGGTAGGGGTTAGGGTTAGGGTACGCGTTAGGGTTAGGGTAGTTATTAAACCTATCCCACTCTCTAGATACCCCTTAGCACGTCAAGGAATATTATTTGGGGGTCCAGCCATGGAGAAGAGTTTACACAATAGGAGAAGATAAGGAACACACCCATTATTCTGAAATCACATTAGGATTCTCTTTTTAACCTGTTCCTTAATACACTAATGCTTAGGAAATCTATTGTAGGCAGAAGCAGTCAAGGGTAGCTTAGGGTTAGGTTTAGGATTAGGGTTAGGGTTAGGGTACTGCTTAGGGTACGGGTTCGGGTACTGGTTCGGGTACGGCGTAGGGTATGGGTTAGGGTTAGGGTTAGGGTTAGTTTGAGGGTTAGGGCTCGGTTTAGGTTACGGGTTAGGATTAGGGTACGTGTTAGGGTTAGGGTAGGGGTTAGGGTTAGGGTACGCGTTAGGGTTAGTGTAGTTATTAAACCTATCCCACTCTCTAGATACCCCTTAGCACGTCAAAGAATATTATTTGGGGGTCCTGCCATGGAGAAGAGTTTAGACACTAGGAGAAGATAAGGAACACACCCATTATCAAGAAATCACATTAGGATTCTCTTTTTAACATGTTCCTTAAAACACTAGTGCTTAGGAAATCTATTGGAAGCAGAAGCAGTCAAGAGTAGCTTAGGGTTAGGGTTAGGGTTAGTGTTAGGGTACGGCTTATGGTACGGGTTCGGGTACGGCTTCGGGTACGGCGTAGGGTATGGGTTAGGGTTAGGTTTAGGGTTAGTTTGAGGGTTAGGGCTCGGTTTAGGGTACGGGTTAGGAATAGGGTACGTGTTAGGGTTAGGGTACGCGTTAGGGTTAGGGTAGTTATTAAACCTATCCCACTCTCTAGATACCCCTTAGCACGTCAAGGAATATTATTTGGGGGTCCAGCCATGGAGAAGAGTTTAGACACTAGGAGAAGATAAGGAACACACCCATTATCAAGAAATCACATTAGGATTCTCTTTTTAACCTGTTCCTTAAAACACTAGTGCTTAGGAAATCTATTGGAGGCAGAAGCAGTCAAGGGTAGCTTAGGGTTAGTGTTAGGGTTAGGGTTAGGGTTAGTGTTAGGGTACGGGTTCGGGTACGGGTTCGGGTACAGCGTAGGGTATGGGTTAGGGTTAGGGTTAGGGTTAGTTTGAGGGTTAGGGCTCGGTTTAGGGTACGGGTTAGGATTAGGGTACGTGTTAGTGTTAGGGTAGGGGTTAGGGTTAGGGTACGTGTTAGGGTTACGGTAGTTATTAAACCTATCCCACACTCTAGATACCCCTTAGCACGTCAAGGAATATTATGTGGGGGTCCAGCCATGGAGAAGAGTTTAGACACTAGGAGAAGATAAGGAACACACACATTATCAAGAAATCACATTAGGATTCTCTTTTTAACCTGTTCCTTAATACACTAGTGCTTAGGAAATCTATTGGAGGCAGAAGCAGTCAAGGGTAGCTTAGGGTTAGGGTTAGTGATAGGTTTAGGGTTAGGGTACGGCTTAGGGTATGGGTTCGGGTCCGGGTTTGGGTATGGCGTAGGGTATGGGTTAGGGTTAGGGTTAGGGTTAGTTTGAGGGTTAGGGCTCGGTTTAGGTTACGGGTTAGGATTAGGGTACGTGTTAGGGTTAGGGTAGGGGTTAGGGTTAGGGTACGCGTTAGGGTTACGGTAGTTATTAAACCTATCCCACTCTCCAGATACCCCTTAGCACGTCAAGGAATATTATTTGGGGGTCCAGCCATGGAGAAGAGTTTAGACACTAGGAGAAGATAAGGAACACACCCATTATCAAGAAATCACATTAGGATTCTCTTTTTAACCTGTTCCTTAAAACACTAGTGCTTAGGAAATCTATTGGAGGCAGAAGCAGTCAAGGGTAGCTTAGGGTTAGGGTTAGGGTTAGGGTTAGGGTTAGGGTACGGCTTAGGGTACGGGTTCGGGTACGGGTTCGTGTACGGCGTCGGGTATGGGTTAGGGTTAGGGTTAGGGTTAGTTTGAAGGTTAGGGCTCGGTTTAGGGTACGGGTTAGGATTAGGGTTCGTGTTAGAGTTAGGGTAGGGGTTAGGGTTAGGGTACGCATTAGGTTTAGGGTAGTTATTAAACCTATCCCACTCTCTAGATACCCCTTAGCACGTCAAGGAATATTATTTGGGGGTCCAGCCATGGAGAAGAGTTTAGACACTAGGAGAAGATAAGGAACACACCCATTATCCTGAAATCACATTAGGATTCTCTTTTTAACCTGTTCCTTAATACACTAGTGCTTAGGAAATCTATTAGAGGCAGAAGCAGTGAAGGGTAGCTTAGGGTTAGGGTTAGGGTTAGGTTTAGGGTTAGGGTTAGGGTACGGCTTAGGGAACGGGTTCGGGTTCGGGTTCGTGTACGGCGTAGGGTATGGGTTAGGGTTAGGGTTAGGGTTAGTTTGAGGGTTAGGGCTCGGTTTAGGGTACGGGTTAGGATTAGTGTACGTGTTAGGGTTAGGGTAGAGGTTAGGGTTAGGGTACGCGTTAGGGTTAGGGTAGTTATTAAACCTATCCCACTCTCTAGATACCCCTTAGCACGTCAAGGAATATTATTTGGGGGTCCAGCCATGGAGAAGAGTTTAGACACTAGGAGAAGATAAGGAACACACCCATTATCAAGAAATCACATTACGATTCTCTTTTTAACCTGTTCCTTAAAACACTAGTGCTTAGGAAATCTATTGGAGGCAGAAGCAGTCAAGGGTAGCTTAGGGTTACGGTTAGGGTTAGGGTTAGGGTTATTGTTAGGGTAAGGCTTAGAGTACGGGTTCGGGTACGGGTTCGGGTACGGCGTAGGGTATGGGTTAGGGTTAGGGTTAGGGTTAGTTTGAGGGTTAGGGCTCGGTTTAGGGTACGGGTTAGGATTAGGGTACGTGTTAGGTTTAGGGTAGGTGTTAGGGTTAGGGTACGCGTTAGGGTTAGGGTAGTAATTAAACCTATCCCACTCTCTAGATACCCCTTAGCACGTCAAGGAATATTATTTGGGGGTCCAGCCATGGAGAAGAGTTTAGACACTAGGAGAAGATAAGGAACACACCCATTATCCTGAAATCACATTAGGATTCTCTTTTTAACCTGTTCCTTAAAACACTAGTGCTTAGGAAATCTATTGGAGGCAGAAGCAGTCAAGGGTAGCTTAGGGTTAGGGTTAGGGTTAGTGTTAGGGTACGGGTTCCGGTACGGGTTCGGGTACGGCGTGGGGTATGGGTTAGGGTTAGGGTTAGGGTTAGTTTGAGGGTTAGGGCTCGGTTTAGGGTACGGGTTAGGATTAGGGTACGTGTTAGGTTTAGGGTAGGGGTTAGGGTTAGGGTACGCGTTAGGGTTAGGGTAGTTATTAAACCTATCCCACTCTCTAGATTCCCCTTAGCACGTCAAGGAATATTATTTGGGGGTCCAGCCTTGGAGAAGATAGGGTACGCGTTAGGGTTAGGGTAGTTATTAAACCTATCCCACTCTCTAGATTCCCCTTAGCACGTCAAGGAATATTATTTGGGGGTCCAGCCTTGGAGAAGAGTTTAGACACTAGGAGAAGATAAGGAACACACCCATTATCAATAAATCACATTAGGATTCTCTTTTTAACCTGTTCCTTAAAACACTAGTGCTTAGGAAATCTATTGGAGGCAGAAGCAGTCAAGGGTAGCTTAGGGTTAGGGTTAGGGTTAGTGTTAGGGTACGGCTTAGGGTACGGGTTCGGGTATGGGTTCGGGTACGGCGTAGGGTATGGGTTAGGGTTAGGGTTAGGGTTAGATTGAGGGTTAGGGCTCGGTTTAAGGTACGGGTTAGGATTAGGGTACGTGTTAGGGTTAGGGTAGAGGTTAGGGTTAGGGTACGCGTTAGGGTTAGGGTAGTTATTAAACCTATCCCTCTCTCTAGATACCCCTTAGCACGTCAAGGAATATTATTTGGGGGTGCAGCCTTGGAGAAGAGTTTAGACACTAGGAGAAGATAAGGAAGACACCCATTATCAAGAAATCACATTAGGATTCTCTTTTAACCTGTTCCTTAAAACACTAGTGCTTAGGAAATCTATTGGAGGCAGAAGCAGTCAAGGGTAGCTTAGGGTTAGGGTTAGGGTTAGGGTTAGGGTTAGGGTTAGGGTTAGGGTACGGCTTAGGGTACGGTTCCGGGTACGGGGTCGTGTACGGCGTAGGGTATGGGTTAGGGTTAGGGTTAGGGTTAGTTTGAAGGTTAGGGCTCGGTTTAGGGTACGGGTTAGGATAAGTGTTCGTGTTAGGGTTAGGGTAGGGGTTAGGGTTAGGGTACGCGTTAGGGTTAGTGTAGTTATTAAACCTATCCCACTCTCTAGATACCCCTTAGCACGTCAAAGAATATTATTTGGGGGTCCAGCCATGGAGAAGAGTTTAGACACTAGTAGAAGATAAGGAACACACCCATTATCAAGAAATCACATTAGGATTCTCTTTTTAACCTGTTCCTTAAAACACTAGTGCTTAGGAAATCTATTGGAGGCAGAAGCAGTCAAGGGTAGCTTAGGGTTAGGGTTAGGGTTAGGGTTAGGGTTAGCTTTAGGGTACGGCTTAGGGTACGGGTCCGGGTACGGGTTCGGGTACGGCGTAGGGTATGGGTTAGGGTTAGGGTTAGGGTTAGTTTGAGGGTTAGGGCTCGGTTTAGGGTACGGGTTAGGATTAGGGTACGTGTTAGGGTTAGGGTACGCGTTAGGGTTAGGGTAGTTATTAAACCTATCCCACTCTCTAAATACCCTTTAGCACGTCAAGGAATATTATTTGGGGGTCCAGCCATGGAGAAGAGTTTAGACACTAGGAGAAGATAAGGAACACACCCATTATCCTGAAATCACATTAGGATTCTCTTTTTAACCTGTTCCTTAATACACTAGTGCTTAGGAAATCTATTGGAGGCAGAAGCAGTCAAGGGTAGCTTAGGGTTAGGGTTAGGGTTAGGGTTAGGTTTAGGGTACGGCTTAGGGTACGGGTTCGGGTCCGGGTTCGTGTACGGCGTAGGGTATGGGTTAGGGTTAGGGTTAGGGTTAGTTTGAGGGTTAGGGCTCGGTTTAGGGTTCGGGTTAAGATTAGGGTACGTGTTAGGGTTAGGGTAGGGGTTAGGGTTAGGGTACGCGTTAGGGTTAGGGTAGTTATTAAACCTATCCCACTCTCTAGATACCCTTTAGCACGTCAAGGAATATTATTTGGGGGTCCAGCCATGGAGAAGAGTTTAGACACTAGGAGAAGATAAGGAACACACCCATTATCCTGAAATCACATTAGGATTCTCTTTTTAACCTGTTCCTTAATACACTAGTGCTTAGGAAATCTATTGGAGGCAGAAGCAGTCAAGGGTAGCTTAGGGTTAGGGTTAGTGATAGGTTTAGGGTTAGGGTACGGGTTCGGGTCCGGGTTTGGGTATGGCGTAAATTATGGGTTAGGGTTAGGGTTAGGGTTAGTTTGAGGGTTAGGGCTCGGTTTAGGTTACGGGTTAGGATTAGGGTACGTGTTAGGGTTAGGGTAGGGGTTAGGGTTAGGGTACGCGTTAGGGTTAGGGTAGTTATTAAACCTATCCCACTCTCTAGATACCCCTTAGCACGTCAAGGAATATTATTTGGGGGTCCAGCCTTGGAGAAGAGTTTAGACATTAGGAGGTGATAAGGAACACACCCATTATCAAGAAATCACATTAGGATTCTCTTTTTAACATGTTCCTTAAAACACTAGTGCTTAGGAAATCTATTGGAGGCAGAAGCAGTCAAGGGTAGCTTAGGGTTAGGGTTAGGTTTAGGGTTAGGCTTAGGGTACGGCTTAGGGTACGGGTTCGGGTACGGGTTCGTGTACGGCGTAGGGTATGGGTTAGGGTTAGGGTTAGGTTTAGTTTGAAGGTTAGGGCTCGGTTTAGGGTACGGGTTAGGATTAGGGTTCGTGTTAGGGTTAGGGTAGGGGTTAGGGTTAGGGTACGCGTTAGGTTTAGGGTAGTTATTAAACCTATCCCACTCTCTAGATACCCCTTAGCACGTCAAGGAATATTATTTGGGGGTCCAGCCATGGAGAAGAGTTTAGACACTAGGAGAAGATAAGGAACACACCCATTATCAAGAAATCACATTAGGATTCTCTTTTTAACCTGTTCCTTAAAACACTAGTGCTTAGGAAATCTATTGGAGGCAGAAGCAGTCAAGGGTAGCTTAGGGTTAGGGTTAGGGTTAGGGTTAGGGTTAGCTTTAGGGTACGGCTTAGGGTACGGGTTCGGGTACGGGTTCGGGTACGGCGTAGGATATGGGTTAGGGTTAGGGTTAGGGTTAGTTTGAGGGTTAGGGCTCGGTTTAGGGTACGGGTTAGGATTAGGGTACGTGTTAGGGTTAGGGTACACGTTAGGGTTAGGGTAGTTATTAAACCTATCCCACTCTCTAAATACCCTTTAGCACGTCAAGGAATATTATTTGGGGGTCCAGCCATGGAGAAGAGTTTAGACACTAGGAGAAGATAAGGAACACACCCATTATCCTGAAATCACATTAGGATTCTCTTTTTAACCTGTTCCTTAATACACTAGTGCTTAGGAAATCTACTGGAGGC
Source organism: Eschrichtius robustus (assembly GCF_028021215.1). Taxonomy (NCBI): domain Eukaryota; kingdom Metazoa; phylum Chordata; class Mammalia; order Artiodactyla; family Eschrichtiidae; genus Eschrichtius; species Eschrichtius robustus. The sequence continues at coordinate 579,877 of NW_027175270.1, forward strand.
AGAAGCAGTCAAGGGTAGCTTAGGGTTAGGGTTAGGGTTAGGGTTAGGGTTAGGGTACGGCTTAGGGTACGGGTTCGGGTCCGGGTTCGGGTACGGCGTAGGGTATGGGTTAGGGTTAGGGTTAGGGTTAGTTTGAGGGTTAGGGCTCGGTTTAGGGTTCGGGTTAAGATTAGGGTACGTGTTAGGGTTAGGGTAGGGGTTAGGGTTAGGGTACGCGTTAGGGTTAGGGTAGTTATTAAACCTATCCCACTCTCTAGATACCCTTTAGCACGTCAAGGAATATTATTTGGGGGTCCAGCCATGGAGAAGAGTTTAGACACTAGGAGAAGATAAGGAACACACCCATTATCCTGAAATCACATTAGGATTCTCTTTTTAACCTGTTCCTTAATACACTAGTGCTTAGGAAATCTATTGGAGGCAGAAGCAGTCAAGGGTAGCTTAGGGTTAGGGTTAGGGTTAGGGTTAGGGTTAGGGTACGGCTTAGGGTACGGGTTCGGGTCCGGGTTCGGGTACGGCGTAGGGTATGGGTTAGGGTTAGGGTTAGGGTTAGTTTGAGGGTTAGGGCTCGGTTTAGGGTACGGGTTAGGATTAGTGTACGTGTTAGGGTTAGGGTAGAGGTTAGGGTTAGGGTACGCGTTAGGGTTAGGGTAGTTATTAAACCTATCCCTCTCTCTAGATACCCCTTAGCACGTCAAGGAATATTATTTGGGGGTCCAGCCTTGGAGAAGAGTTTAGACACTAGGAGAAGATAAGGAACACACCCATTATCAAGAAATCACATTAGGATTCTCTTTTTAACCAGTTCCTTAAAACACTAGTGCTTAGGAAATCTATTGGAGGCAGAAGCAGTCAAGGGTAGCTTAGGGTTAGGGTTAGGGTTAGGGTTAGGGTTAGGGTACGGCTTAGGGTACGGGTTCGGGTACGGGTTCGTGTGCGGCGTAGGGTATGGGTTAGGGTTAGGGTTAGGGTTAGTTTGAAGGTTAGGGCTCGGTTTAGGGTACGGGTTAGGATTAGGGTTCGTTAGGGGTTAGGGGGGGTTAGGGTACGCGTTAGGGTTAGGGTAGTTATTATCTATTAGCTTTAGGCTTGACGGTCAAGGAATATTATTTGGGGGTCCACATGGAGAAGAGTTTACACAATAGAGAAGATACCATTATTCTGATCTTACACTTATGCTTAGATCTATTGTAGGAAGCAGTCTTACTTGTCTTAGTTAGCTTAGGCTTAGGTAAGCTTAGGGTAGGTCGGAAGCTGGAGGTAGCTTAGGGTTAGGTTTAGGTTAGGGTTAGGGTTAGGTTAGGTAGGGTTAGGGTTCGGGTACGGTTAGGGTACGGGTAGGGTTAGGGTTAGGGTTAGTGGGTAGGGTTAGGTTAAGGGTTAGGGAGTTAGGTTAGGGTAGGTAGTTAGTTACCTATAGAATCTCATTAGAAGTTTGTGTAGTTTGGGGAGGGGTCCTGCCATGGAGAAGTAGTTTAGACACTAGAGAAGATAAGGAACACACCCATTATCAAGAAATCACATTAGGATTCTCTTTTTAACCTGTTCCTTAAAACATTAGTGCTTAGGAAATCTATTGGAGGCAGAAGCAGTCAAGGGTAGCTTAGGGTTAGGGTTAGGGTTAGTGTTAGGGTACGGCTTATGGTACGGGTTCGGGTACGGCTTCGGGTACGGCGTAGGGTATGGGTTAGGGTTAGGTTTAGGGTTAGTTTGAGGGTTAGGGCTCGGTTTAGGGTACGGGTTAGGATTAGGGTACGTGTTAGGGTTAGGGTACGCGTTAGGGTTAGGGTAGTTATTAAACCTATCCCACTCTCTAGATACCCCTTAGCACGTCAAGGAATATTATTTGGGGGTCCAGCCATGGAGAAGAGTTTAGACACTAGGAGAAGATAAGGAACACACCCATTATCAAGAAATCACATTAGGATTCTCTTTTTAACCTGTTCCTTAAAACACTAGTGCTTAGGAAATCTATTGGAGGCAGAAGCAGTCAAGGGTAGCTTAGGGTTAGTGTTAGGGTTAGGGTTAGGGTTAGTGTTAGGGTACGGGTTCGGGTACGGGTTCGGGTACGGCGTAGGGTATGGGTTAGGGTTAGGGTTAGGGTTAGTTTGAGGGTTAGGGCTCGGTTTAGGGTACGGGTTAGGATTAGGGTACGTGTTAGTGTTAGGGTAGGGGTTAGGGTTAGGGTACGCGTTAGGGTTACGGTAGTTATTAAACCTATCCCACACTCTAGATACCCCTTAGCACGTCAAGGAATATTATGTGGGGGTCCAGCCATGGAGAAGAGTTTAGACACTAGGAGAAGATAAGGAACACACCCATTATCCTGAAATCACATTAGGATTCTCTTTTTAACCTGTTCCTTAAAACACTAGTGCTTAGGAAATCTATTGGAGGCAGAAGCAGTCAAGGGTAGCTTAGGGTTAGGGTTAGGGTTAGGGTTAGGATTAGGGTACGGCTTAGGGTACGGGTTCGGGTACGGGTTCGTGTACGGCGTAGGGTATGGGTTAGGGTTAGGGTTAGGGTTAGTTTGAAGGTTAGGGCTCGGTTTAGGGTACGGGTTAGGATTAGGGTTCGTGTTAGAGTTAGGGTAGGGGTTAGGGTTAGGGTACGCGTTAGGTTTAGGGTAGTTATTAAACCTATCCCACTCTCTAGATACCCCTTAGCACGTCAAGGAATATTATTTGGGGGTCCAGCCATGGAGAAGAGTTTAGACACTAGGAGAAGATAAGGAACACACCCATTATCAAGAAATCACATTAGGATTCTCTTTTTAACCTGTTCCTTAAAACACTAGTGCTTAGGAAATCTATTGGAGGCAGAAGCAGTCAAGGGTAGCTTAGGGTTAGGGTTAGGGTTAGGGTTAGGGTTAGCTTTAGGGTACGGCTTAGGGTACGGGTTCGGGTACGGGTTCGGGTACGGCGTAGGATATGGGTTAGGGTTAGGGTTAGGGTTAGTTTGAGGGTTAGGGCTCGGTTTAGGGTACGGGTTAGGATTAGGGTACGTGTTAGGGTTAGGGTACGCGTTAGGGTTAGGGTAGTTATTAAACCTATCCCACTCTCTAAATACCCTTTAGCACGTCAAGGAATATTATTTGGGGGTCCAGCCATGGAGAAGAGTTTAGACACTAGGAGAAGATAAGGAACACACCCATTATCCTGAAATCACATTAGGATTCTCTTTTTAACCTGTTCCTTAATACACTAGTGCTTAGGAAATCTACTGGAGGCAGAAGCAGTCAAGGGTAGCTTAGGGTTAGGGTTAGGGTTAGGGTTAGGGTTAGGGTACGGCTTAGGGTACGGGTTCGGGTCCGGGTTCGGGTACGGCGTAGGGTATGGGTTAGGGTTAGGGTTAGGGTTAGTTTGAGGGTTAGGGTCGGTTTAGGGTTCGGGTTAAGATTAGGGTACGTGTTAGGGTTAGGGTAGGGGTTAGGGTTAGGGTACGCGTTAGGGTTAGGGTAGTTATTAAACCTATCCCTCTCTCTAGATACCCCTTAGCACGTCAAGGAATATTATTTGGGGGTCCAGCCTTGGAGAAGAGTTTAGACATTAGGAGAAGATAAGGAACACACCCATTATCAAGAAATCACATTAGGATTCTCTTTTTAACCAGTTCCTTAAAACACTAGTGCTTAGGAAATCTATTGGAGGCAGAAGCAGTCAAGGGTAGCTTAGGGTTAGGGTTAGGGTTAGGGTTAGGGTTAGGGTACGGCTTAGGGTACGGGTTCGGGTACGGGTTCGTGTGCGGCGTAGGGTATGGGTTAGGGTTAGGGTTAGGGTTAGTTTGAAGGTTAGGGCTCGGTTTAGGGTACGGGTTAGGATTAGGGTTCGTATTAGGGTTAGGGTAGGGGTTAGGGTTAGGGTACGCGTTAGGGTTAGGGTAGTTATTAAACCTATCCCACTCTCTAGATACCCCTTAGCACGTCAAGGAATATTATTTGGGGGTCCAGCCATGGAGAAGAGTTTACACAATAGGAGAAGATAAGGAACACACCCATTATTCTGAAATCACATTAGGATTCTCTTTTTAACCTGTTCCTTAATACACTAATGCTTAGGAAATCTATTGTAGGCAGAAGCAGTCAAGGGTAGCTTAGGGTTAGGTTTAGGATTAGGGTTAGGGTTAGGGTACTGCTTAGGGTACGGGTTCGGGTACTGGTTCGGGTACGGCGTAGGGTATGGGTTAGGGTTAGGGTTAGGGTTAGTTTGAGGGTTAGGGCTCGGTTTAGGTTACGGGTTAGGATTAGGGTACGTGTTAGGGTTAGGGTAGGGGTTAGGGTTAGGGTACGCGTTAGGGTTAGTGTAGTTATTAAACCTATCCCACTCTCTAGATACCCCTTAGCACGTCAAAGAATATTATTTGGGGGTCCTGCCATGGAGAAGAGTTTAGACACTAGGAGAAGATAAGGAACACACCCATTATCAAGAAATCACATTAGGATTCTCTTTTTAACCTGTTCCTTAAAACACTAGTGCTTAGGAAATCTATTGGAAGCAGAAGCAGTCAAGAGTAGCTTAGGGTTAGGGTTAGGGTTAGTGTTAGGGTACGGCTTATGGTACGGGTTCGGGTACGGCTTCGGGTACGGCGTAGGGTATGGGTTAGGGTTAGGTTTAGGGTTAGTTTGAGGGTTAGGGCTCGGTTTAGGGTACGGGTTAGGAATAGGGTACGTGTTAGGGTTAGGGTACGCGTTAGGGTTAGGGTAGTTATTAAACCTATCCCACTCTCTAGATACCCCTTAGCACGTCAAGGAATATTATTTGGGGGTCCAGCCATGGAGAAGAGTTTAGACACTAGGAGAAGATAAGGAACACACCCATTATCAAGAAATCACATTAGGATTCTCTTTTTAACCTGTTCCTTAAAACACTAGTGCTTAGGAAATCTATTGGAGGCAGAAGCAGTCAAGGGTAGCTTAGGGTTAGTGTTAGGGTTAGGGTTAGGGTTAGTGTTAGGGTACGGGTTCGGGTACGGGTTCGGGTACAGCGTAGGGTATGGGTTAGGGTTAGGGTTAGGGTTAGTTTGAGGGTTAGGGCTCGGTTTAGGGTACGGGTTAGGATTAGGGTACGTGTTAGTGTTAGGGTAGGGGTTAGGGTTAGGGTACGTGTTAGGGTTACGGTAGTTATTAAACCTATCCCACACTCTAGATACCCCTTAGCACGTCAAGGAATATTATGTGGGGGTCCAGCCATGGAGAAGAGTTTAGACACTAGGAGAAGATAAGGAACACACACATTATCAAGAAATCACATTAGGATTCTCTTTTTAACCTGTTCCTTAATACACTAGTGCTTAGGAAATCTATTGGAGGCAGAAGCAGTCAAGGGTAGCTTAGGGTTAGGGTTAGTGATAGGTTTAGGGTTAGGGTACGGCTTAGGGTATGGGTTCGGGTCCGGGTTTGGGTATGGCGTAGGGTCTGGGTTAGGTTTAGGGTTAGGGTTAGTTTGAGGGTTAGGGCTCGGTTTAGGTTACGGGTTAGGATTAGGGTACGTGTTAGGGTTAGGGTAGGGGTTAGGGTTAGGGTACGCGTTAGGGTTACGGTAGTTATTAAACCTATCCCACTCTCCAGATACCCCTTAGCACGTCAAGGAATATTATTTGGGGGTCCAGCCATGGAGAAGAGTTTAGACACTAGGAGAAGATAAGGAACACACCCATTATCAAGAAATCACATTAGGATTCTCTTTTTAACCTGTTCCTTAAAACACTAGTGCTTAGGAAATCTATTGGAGGCAGAAGCAGTCAAGGGTAGCTTAGGGTTAGGGTTAGGGTTAGGGTTAGGGTTAGGGTACGGCTTAGGGTACGGGTTCGGGTACGGGTTCGTGTACGGCGTCGGGTATGGGTTAGGGTTAGGGTTAGGGTTAGTTTGAAGGTTAGGGCTCGGTTTAGGGTACGGGTTAGGATTAGGGTTCGTGTTAGAGTTAGGGTAGGGGTTAGGGTTAGGGTACGCATTAGGTTTAGGGTAGTTATTAAACCTATCCCACTCTCTAGATACCCCTTAGCACGTCAAGGAATATTATTTGGGGGTCCAGCCATGGAGAAGAGTTTAGACACTAGGAGAAGATAAGGAACACACCCATTATCCTGAAATCACATTAGGATTCTCTTTTTAACCTGTTCCTTAATACACTAGTGCTTAGGAAATCTATTAGAGGCAGAAGCAGTGAAGGGTAGCTTAGGGTTAGGGTTAGGGTTAGGTTTAGGGTTAGGGTTAGGGTACGGCTTAGGGAACGGGTTCGGGTTCGGGTTCGTGTACGGCGTAGGGTATGGGTTAGGGTTAGGGTTAGGGTTAGTTTGAGGGTTAGGGCTCGGTTTAGGGTACGGGTTAGGATTAGTGTACGTGTTAGGGTTAGGGTAGAGGTTAGGGTTAGGGTACGCGTTAGGGTTAGGGTAGTTATTAAACCTATCCCACTCTCTAGATACCCCTTAGCACGTCAAGGAATATTATTTGGGGGTCCAGCCATGGAGAAGAGTTTAGACACTAGGAGAAGATAAGGAACACACCCATTATCAAGAAATCACATTACGATTCTCTTTTTAACCTGTTCCTTAAAACACTAGTGCTTAGGAAATCTATTGGAGGCAGAAGCAGTCAAGGGTAGCTTAGGGTTAGGGTTAGGGTTAGGGTTAGGGTTATTGTTAGGGTAAGGCTTAGAGTACGGGTTCGGGTACGGGTTCGGGTACGGCGTAGGGTATGGGTTAGGGTTAGGGTTAGGGTTAGTTTGAGGGTTAGGGCTCGGTTTAGGGTACGGGTTAGGATTAGGGTACGTGTTAGGTTTAGGGTAGGTGTTAGGGTTAGGGTACGCGTTAGGGTTAGGGTAGTAATTAAACCTATCCCACTCTCTAGATACCCCTTAGCACGTCAAGGAATATTATTTGGGGGTCCAGCCATGGAGAAGAGTTTAGACACTAGGAGAAGATAAGGAACACACCCATTATCCTGAAATCACATTAGGATTCTCTTTTTAACCTGTTCCTTAAAACACTAGTGCTTAGGAAATCTATTGGAGGCAGAAGCAGTCAAGGGTAGCTTAGGGTTAGGGTTAGGGTTAGTGTTAGGGTACGGGTTCCGGTACGGGTTCGGGTACGGCGTGGGGTATGGGTTAGGGTTAGGGTTAGGGTTAGTTTGAGGGTTAGGGCTCGGTTTAGGGTACGGGTTAGGATTAGGGTACGTGTTAGGTTTAGGGTAGGGGTTAGGGTTAGGGTACGCGTTAGGGTTAGGGTAGTTATTAAACCTATCCCACTCTCTAGATTCCCCTTAGCACGTCAAGGAATATTATTTGGGGGTCCAGCCTTGGAGAAGAGTTTAGACACTAGGAGAAGATAAGGAACACACCCATTATCAATAAATCACATTAGGATTCTCTTTTTAACCTGTTCCTTAAAACACTAGTGCTTAGGAAATCTATTGGAGGCAGAAGCAGTCAAGGGTAGCTTAGGGTTAGGGTTAGGGTTAGTGTTAGGGTACGGCTTAGGGTACGGGTTCGGGTATGGGTTCGGGTACGGCGTAGGGTATGGGTTAGGGTTAGGGTTAGGGTTAGATTGAGGGTTAGGGCTCGGTTTAAGGTACGGGTTAGGATTAGGGTACGTGTTAGGGTTAGGGTAGAGGTTAGGGTTAGGGTACGCGTTAGGGTTAGGGTAGTTATTAAACCTATCCCTCTCTCTAGATACCCCTTAGCACGTCAAGGAATATTATTTGGGGGTGCAGCCTTGGAGAAGAGTTTAGACACTAGGAGAAGATAAGGAAGACACCCATTATCAAGAAATCACATTAGGATTCTCTTTTAACCTGTTCCTTAAAACACTAGTGCTTAGGAAATCTATTGGAGGCAGAAGCAGTCAAGGGTAGCTTAGGGTTAGGGTTAGGGTTAGGGTTAGGGTTAGGGTTAGGGTTAGGGTACGGCTTAGGGTACGGTTCCGGGTACGGGGTCGTGTACGGCGTAGGGTATGGGTTAGGGTTAGGGTTAGGGTTAGTTTGAAGGTTAGGGCTCGGTTTAGGGTACGGGTTAGGATAAGTGTTCGTGTTAGGGTTAGGGTAGGGGTTAGGGTTAGGGTACGCGTTAGGGTTAGTGTAGTTATTAAACCTATCCCACTCTCTAGATACCCCTTAGCACGTCAAAGAATATTATTTGGGGGTCCAGCCATGGAGAAGAGTTTAGACACTAGTAGAAGATAAGGAACACACCCATTATCAAGAAATCACATTAGGATTCTCTTTTTAACCTGTTCCTTAAAACACTAGTGCTTAGGAAATCTATTGGAGGCAGAAGCAGTCAAGGGTAGCTTAGGGTTAGGGTTAGGGTTAGGGTTAGGGTTAGCTTTAGGGTACGGCTTAGGGTACGGGTCCGGGTACGGGTTCGGGTACGGCGTAGGGTATGGGTTAGGGTTAGGGTTAGGGTTAGTTTGAGGGTTAGGGCTCGGTTTAGGGTACGGGTTAGGATTAGGGTACGTGTTAGGGTTAGGGTACGCGTTAGGGTTAGGGTAGTTATTAAACCTATCCCACTCTCTAAATACCCTTTAGCACGTCAAGGAATATTATTTGGGGGTCCAGCCATGGAGAAGAGTTTAGACACTAGGAGAAGATAAGGAACACACCCATTATCCTGAAATCACATTAGGATTCTCTTTTTAACCTGTTCCTTAATACACTAGTGCTTAGGAAAACTATTGGAGGCAGAAGCAGTCAAGGGTAGCTTAGGGTTAGGGTTAGGGTTAGGGTTAGGTTTAGGGTACGGCTTAGGGTACGGGTTCGGGTCCGGGTTCGTGTACGGCGTAGGGTATGGGTTAGGGTTAGGGTTAGGGTTAGTTTGAGGGTTAGGGCTCGGTTTAGGGTTCGGGTTAAGATTAGGGTACGTGTTAGGGTTAGGGTAGGGGTTAGGGTTAGGGTACGCGTTAGGGTTAGGGTAGTTATTAAACCTATCCCACTCTCTAGATACCCTTTAGCACGTCAAGGAATATTATTTGGGGGTCCAGCCATGGAGAAGAGTTTAGACACTAGGAGAAGATAAGGAACACACCCATTATCCTGAAATCACATTAGGATTCTCTTTTTAACCTGTTCCTTAATACACTAGTGCTTAGGAAATCTATTGGAGGCAGAAGCAGTCAAGGGTAGCTTAGGGTTAGGGTTAGTGATAGGTTTAGGGTTAGGGTACGGGTTCGGGTCCGGGTTTGGGTATGGCGTAAATTATGGGTTAGGGTTAGGGTTAGGGTTAGTTTGAGGGTTAGGGCTCGGTTTAGGTTACGGGTTAGGATTAGGGTACGTGTTAGGGTTAGGGTAGGGGTTAGGGTTAGGGTACGCGTTAGGGTTAGGGTAGTTATTAAACCTATCCCACTCTCTAGATACCCCTTAGCACGTCAAGGAATATTATTTGGGGGTCCAGCCTTGGAGAAGAGTTTAGACATTAGGAGGTGATAAGGAACACACCCATTATCAAGAAATCACATTAGGATTCTCTTTTTAACATGTTCCTTAAAACACTAGTGCTTAGGAAATCTATTGGAGGCAGAAGCAGTAGGGTAGCTTAGGGTTAGGGTTAGGTTGTAGGGTAGGCTTAGGGTACGGCTTAGGGCTAGTCGGTACGGGTTCGGGTACGGTCGGTAGGCGTTAGGGTTAGGGTTAGGGAGGTTTAGTTTGAAGGTTAGGGCTCGGTTAAGGAGGATACGGGTTAGGATTAGGGTTCGTGTTAGGTTAGGGTAGGGGTTAGGGGTTAGGGTACGCGTTAGGTTTAGGGTAGTTATTAAACCTATCCCACTCTCTAGATACCCCTTAGCACGTCAAGGAATATTATTTGGGGTCCAGCCATGGAGAAGAGTTTAGACACTAGGAGACGATAAGGAACACACCCATTATCCTGAAAATCACATCTCTAGATTCTGTTTTTAACCTGTTCCTTAATACACTAGTGCTTAGGAAATCTATTAGAGGCAGAAGCAGTGAAGGGTAGCTTAGGGTTAGGGTTAGGGTTAGGTTTAGGGTTAGGGTTAGGGTACGGCTTAGGGAACGGGTTCGGGTACGGGTTTGGGTACGGCGTAGGGTATGGGTTAGGGTTAGGGTTAGGGTTAGTTTGAGGGTTAGGGCTCGATTTAGGGTACGGCTTAGGATTAGTGTACGTGTTAGGGTTAGG
>NW_027175270.1:592500-620164 GCF_028021215.1 Eschrichtius robustus
GGGTAGGGGTTAGGGTTAGGGTACGCGTTAGGGTTAGGGTAGTTATTAAACCTATCCCACTCTCTAGATACCCTTTAGCACGTCAAGGAATATTATTTGTGGGTCCAGCCATGGAGAAGAGTTTAGACACTAGGAGAAGACAAGGAACACACCCATTATCCTGAAATCACATTAGGATTCTCTTTTTAACCTGTACCTTAATACACTACTGCTTAGGAAATCTATTGGAGGCAGAAGCAGTCAAGGGTAGCTTAGGGTTAGGGTTAGGGTTAGGGTTAGGGTTAGGGTACGGCTTAGGGTACGGGTTCGGGTCCGGGTTCGGGTACGGCGTAGGGTATGGGTTAGGGTTAGGGTTAGGGTTAGTTTGAGGGTTAGGGCTCGGTTTAGGGTACGGGTTAGGATTAGTGTACGTGTTAGGGTTAGGGTAGAGGTTAGGGTTAGGGTACGCGTTAGGGTTAGGGTAGTTATTAAACCTATCCCTCTCTCTAGATACCCCTTAGCACGTCAAGGAATATTATTTGGGGGTCCAGCCTTGGAGAAGAGTTTAGACACTAGGAGAAGATAAGGAACACACCCATTATCAAGAAATCACATTAGGATTCTCTTTTTAACCAGTTCCTTAAAACACTAGTGCTTAGGAAATCTATTGGAGGCAGAAGCAGTCAAGGGTAGCTTAGGGTTAGGGTTAGGGTTAGGGTTAGGGTTAGGGTTAGGGTTAGGGTTAGGGTACGGCTTAGGGTACGGGTTCGGGTACGGGTTCGTGTGCGGCGTAGGGTATGGGTTAGGGTTAGGGTTAGGGTTAGTTTGAGGGTTAGTGCTCGGTTTAGGGTACGGGTTAGGATTAGGGTACGTGTTAGGGTTAGGGTACGCGTTAGGGTTAGGGTAGTTATTAAACCTATCCCACTCTCTAGATACCCCTTAGCACGTCAAGGAATATTATTTGGGGGTCCAGCCATGGAGAAGAGTTTTGACACTAGGAGAAGATAAGCAACACACCCATTATCAAGAAATCACATTAGGATTCTCTTTTTAACCTGTTCCTTAAAACACTAATGCTTAGGAAATCTATTGGAGGCAGAAGCAGTCAAGGGTAGCTTAGGGTTAGGTTTAGGGTTAGGGTTAGGGTTAGTGTTAGGGTACGGGTTCGGGTACGGGTTCGGGTACGGCGTAGGGTATGGGTTAGGGTTAGGGTTAGGGTTAGTTTGAGGGTTAGGGCTCGGTTTAGGGTACGGGTTAGGATTAGGGTACGTGTTAGTGTTAGGGTAGGGGTTAGGGTTAGGGTACGCGTTAGGGTTACGGTAGTTATTAAACCTATCCCACACTCTAGATACCCCTTAGCACGTCAAGGAATATTATTTGGGGTCCAGCCATGGAGAAGAGTTTAGACACTAGGAGAAGATAAGGAACACACACATTATCAAGAAATCACATTAGGATTCTCTTTTTAACCTGTTCCTTAAAACACTAGTGCTTAGGAAATCTATTGGAGGCAGAAGCAGTCAAGGGTAGCTTAGGGTTAGGGTTAGGGTTAGGGTACGGCTTAGGGTACGGGTTCGGGTACGGGTTTGGATATGGCGTAGGGTATGGTTTAGGGTTAGGGTTAGGGTTAGTTTGAGGGTTAGGGCTCGGTTTAGGGTTCGGGTTAAGATTAGTGTACGTGTTAGGGTTAGGGTAGGGGTTAGGGTTAGGGTACGCGTTAGGGTCAGGGTAGTTATTAAACCTATCCCACTCTCTAGATACCCTTTAGCACGTCAAGGCATATTATTTGGGGGTCCAGCCATGGAGAAGAGTTTAGACACTAGGAGAAGATAAGGAACACACCCATTATCAAGAAATCACATTAGGATTCTCTTTTTAACCTGTTCCTTAATACACTAGTGCTTAGGAAATCTATTGGAGGCAGAAGCAGTCAAGGGTAGCTTAGGGTTAGGGTTAGGGATAGGTTTAGGTTTAGGGTACGGCTTAGGGTATGGGTTCGGGTCCGGGTTTGTGTATGGCGTAGGGTATGGGTTAGGGTTACGGTTAGGGTTAGTTTGAGGGTTAGGGCTCGGTTTAGGTTACGGGTTAGGATTAGGGTACGTGTTAGGGTTAGGGTAGGGGTTAGGGTTAGGGTACGCGTTAGGGTTAGGGTAGTTATTAAACCTATCCCACTCTCTAGATACCCCTTAGCACGTCAAGGAATATTATTTGGGGGTCCAGCCATGGAGAAGAGTTTAGACACTAGGAGAAGATAAGGAACACACCCATTATCAAGAAATCACATTAGGATTCTCTTTTTAACCTGTTCCTTAAAACACTAGTGCTTAGGAAATCTATTGGAGGCAGAAGCAGTCAAGGGTAGCTTAGGGTTAGGGTTAGGGTTAGGGTTAGGGTTAGGGTACGGCTTAGGGTACGGGTTCGGGTACGGGTTCGTGTACGGCGTAGGGTATGGGTTAGGGTTAGGGTTAGGGTTAGTTTGAAGGTTAGGGCTCGGTTTAGGGTACGGGTTAGGATTAGGGTTCGTGTTAGGGTTAGGGTAGGGGTTAGGGTTAGGGTACGCGTTAGGTTTAGGGTAGTTATTAAACCTATCCCACTCTCTAGATACCCCTTAGCACGTCAAGGAATATTATTTGGGGGTCCAGCCATGGAGAAGAGTTTAGACACTAGGAGAAGATAAGGAACACACCCATTATCCTGAAATCACATTAGCATTCTCTTTTTAACCTGTTCCTTAATACACTAGTGCTTAGGAAATCTATTAGAGGCAGAAGCAGTCAAGGGTAGCTTAGGGTTAGGGTTAGGGTTAGGTTTAGGGTTAGGGTTAGGGTACGGCTTAGGGAACGGGTTCGGGTTCGGGTTCGGGTACGGCGTAGGGTATGGGTTAGGGTTAGGGTTAGGGTTAGTTTGAGGGTTAGGGCTCGGTTTAGGGTACGGGTTAGGATTAGTGTACGTGTTAGGGTTAGGGTAGAGGTTAGGGTTAGGGTACGCGTTAGGGTTAGGGTAGTTATTAAACCTATCCCACTCTCTAGATACCCCTTAGCACGTCAAGGAATATTATTTGGGGGTCCAGCCTTGGAGAAGAGTTTAGACACTAGGAGAAGATAAGGAACACACCCATTATCAAGAAATCACATTAGGATTCTCTTTTTAACCTGTTCCTTAAAACACTAGTGCTTAGGAAATCTATTGGAGGCAGAAGCAGTCAAGGGTAGCTTAGGGTTAGGGTTAGGATTAGGGTTAGGGTTAGGGTACGGCTTAGGGTACGGGTTCGGGTACTGGTTCGAGTACGGCGTAGGGTATGGGTTAGGGTTAGGGTTAGGGTTAGTTTGAGGGTTAGGGCTCGGTTTAGGTTACGGGTTAGGATTAGGGTACGTGTTAGGGTTAGGGTAGGGGTTAGGGTTAGGGTACGCGTTAGGGTTAGTGTAGTTATAAAACCTATCCCACTCTCTAGATACCCCTTAGCACGTCAAAGAATATTATTTGGGGGTCCAGCCATGGAGAAGAGTTTAGACACTAGGAGAAGATAAGGAACACACCCATTATCAAGAAATCACATTAGGATTCTCTTTTTAACCTGTTCCTTAAAACACTAGTGCTTAGGAAATCTATTGGAGGCAGAAGCAGTCAAGGGTAGCTTAGGGTTAGGGTTAGGGTTAGGGTTAGGGTTAGCTTTAGGGTACGGCTTAGGGTACAGGTTCGGGTACGGGTTCGGGTACGGCGTAGGGTATGGGTTAGGGTTAGGGTTAGGGTTAGTTTGAGGGTTAGTGCTCGGTTTAGGGTACGGGTTATGTTTAGGGTACGTGTTAGGGTTAGGGTACGCGTTAGGGTTAGGGTAGTTATTAAACCTATCCCACTCTCTAAATACCCTTTAGCACGTCAAGGAATATTATTTGGGGGTCCAGCCATGGAGAAGAGTTTAGACACTAGGAGAAGATAAGGAACACACCCATTATCCTGAAATCACATTAGGATTCTCTTTTTAACCTGTTCCTTAATACACTAGTGCTTAGGAAATCTATTGGAGGCAGAAGCAGTCAAGGGTAGCTTAGGGTTAGGGTTAGGGTTAGGGTTAGGGTTAGGGTACAGCTTAGGGTACGGGTTCGGGTCCGGGTTCGTGTACGGCGTAGGGTATGGGTTAGGGTTAGGGTTAGGGTTAGTTTGAGGGTTAGGGCTCGGTTTAGGGTTCGGGTTAAGATTAGGGTACGTGTTAGGGTTAGGGTAGGGGTTAGGGTTAGGGTACGCGTTAGGGTTAGGGTAGTTATTAAACCTATCCCACTCTCTAGATACCCTTTAGCACGTCAAGGAATATTATTTGGGGGTCCAGCCATGGAGAAGAGTTTAGACACTAGGAGAAGATAAGGAACACACCCATTATCCTGAAATCACATTAGGATTCTCTTTTTAACCTGTTCCTTAATACACTAGTACTTAGGAAATCTATTGGAGGCAGAAGCAGTCAAGGGTAGCTTAGGGTTAGGGTTAGTGATAGGTTTAGGGTTAGGGTACGGCTTAGGGTACGGGTTCGGGTCCGGGTTTGGGTATGGCGTAAATTATGGGTTAGGGTTAGGGTTAGGGTTAGTTTGAGGGTTAGGTCTCGGTTTAGGTTACGGGTTAGGATTAGGGTACGTGTTAGTGTTAGGGTACGCGTTAGGGTTAGGGTAGTTATTAAACCTATCCCACTCTCTAGATACCCCTTAGCACGTCAAGGAATATTATTTGGGGGTCCATCCATGGAGAAGAGTTTAGACACTAGGAGAAGATAAGGAACACACCCATTATCAAGAAATCACATTAGGATTCTCTTTTTAACCTGTTCCTTAAATCACTAGTGCTTAGGAAATCTATTGGAGGCACAAGCAGTCAAGGGTATCTTAGGGTTAGGGTTAGGGTTAGTGTTAGGGTTAGTGTTAGGGTACGGGTTCGGGTACGGGTTCGGGTACGGCGTAGGGTATGGGTTAGGGTTAGGGTTAGGGTTAGTTTGAGGGTTAGGGCTCGGTTTAGGGTACGGGTTAGGATTAGGGTACGTGTTAGTGTTAGGGTAGGGGTTAGGGTTAGGGTACGCGTTAGGGTTACGGTAGTTATTAAACCTATCCCACACTCTAGATACCCCTTAGCACGTCAAGGAATATTATTTGGGGTCCAGCCATGGAGAAGAGTTTAGACACTAGGAGAAGATAAGGAACACACACATTATCAAGAAATCACATTAGGATTCTCTTTTTAACCTGTTCCTTAAAACACTAGTGCTTAGGAAATCTATTGGAGGCAGAAGCAGTCAAGGGTAGCTTAGGGTTAGGGTTAGGGTTAGGGTACGGCTTAGGGTACGGGTTCGGGTACGGGTTTGGATATGGCGTAGGGTATGGGTTAGGGTTAGGGTTAGGGTTAGTTTGAGGGTTAGGGCTCGGTTTAGGGTTCGGGTTAAGATTAGTGTACGTGTTAGGGTTAGGGTAGGGGTTAGGGTTAGGGTACGCGTTAGGGTCAGGGTAGTTATTAAACCTATCCCACTCTCTAGATACCCTTTAGCACGTCAAGGCATATTATTTGGGGGTCCAGCCATGGAGAAGAGTTTAGACACTAGGAGAAGATAAGGAACACACCCATTATCAAGAAATCACATTAGGATTCTCTTTTTAACCTGTTCCTTAATACACTAGTGCTTAGGAAATCTATTGGAGGCAGAAGCAGTCAAGGGTAGCTTAGGGTTAGGGTTAGGGATAGGTTTAGGTTTAGGGTACGGCTTAGGGTATGGGTTCGGGTCCGGGTTTGTGTATGGCGTAGGGTATGGGTTAGGGTTACGGTTAGGGTTAGTTTGAGGGTTAGGGCTCGGTTTAGGTTACGGGTTAGGATTAGGGTACGTGTTAGGGTTAGGGTAGGGGTTAGGGTTAGGGTACGCGTTAGGGTTAGGGTAGTTATTAAACCTATCCCACTCTCTAGATACCCCTTAGCACGTCAAGGAATATTATTTGGGGGTCCAGCCATGGAGAAGAGTTTAGACACTAGGAGAAGATAAGGAACACACCCATTATCAAGAAATCACATTAGGATTCTCTTTTTAACCTGTTCCTTAAAACACTAGTGCTTAGGAAATCTATTGGAGGCAGAAGCAGTCAAGGGTAGCTTAGGGTTAGGGTTAGGGTTAGGGTTAGGGTTAGGGTACGGCTTAGGGTACGGGTTCGGGTACTGGTTCGAGTACGGCGTAGGGTATGGGTTAGGGTTAGGGTTAGGGTTAGTTTGAGGGTTAGGGTCGGTTTAGGGTTCGGGTTAAGTTTAGGGTACGTGTTAGGGTTAGGGTAGGGGTTAGGGTTAGGGTACGCGTTAGGGTTAGGGTAGTTATTAAACCTATCCCACTCTCTAGATACCCTTTAGCACGTCAAGGAATATTATTTGGGGGTCCAGCCATGGAGAAGAGTTTAGACACTAGGAGAAGATAAGGAACACACCCATTATCCTGAAATCACATTAGGATTCTCTTTTTAACCTGTTCCTTAATACACTAGTGCTTAGGAAATCTATTGGAGGCAGAAGCAGTCAAGGGTAGCTTAGGGTTAGGGTTAGGGTTAGGGTTAGGGTTAGGGTACGGCTTAGGGTACGGGTTCGGGTCCGGGTTCGGGTACGGCGTAGGGTATGGGTTAGGGTTAGGGTTAGGGTTAGTTTGAGGGTTAGGGCTCGGTTTAGGGTACGGGTTAGGATTAGTGTACGTGTTAGGGTTAGGGTAGAGGTTAGGGTTAGGGTACGCGTTAGGGTTAGGGTAGTTATTAAACCTATCCCTCTCTCTAGATACCCCTTAGCACGTCAAGGAATATTATTTGGGGGTCCAGCCTTGGAGAAGAGTTTAGACATTAGGAGAAGATAAGGAACACACCCATTATCAAGAAATCACATTAGGATTCTCTTTTTAACCAGTTCCTTAAAACACTAGTGCTTAGGAAATCTATTGGAGGCAGAAGCAGTCAAGGGTAGCTTAGGGTTAGGGTTAGGGTTAGGGTTAGGGTTAGGGTACGGCTTAGGGTACGGGTTCGGGTACGGGTTCGTGTGCGGCGTAGGGTATGGGTTAGGGTTAGGGTTAGGGTTAGTTTGAAGGTTAGGGCTCGGTTTAGGGTACGGGTTAGGATTAGGGTTCGTATTAGGGTTAGGGTAGGGGTTAGGGTTAGGGTACGCGTTAGGGTTAGGGTAGTTATTAAACCTATCCCACTCTCTAGATACCCCTTAGCACGTCAAGGAATATTATTTGGGGGTCCAGCCATGGAGAAGAGTTTACACAATAGGAGAAGATAAGGAACACACCCATTATTCTGAAATCACATTAGGATTCTCTTTTTAACCTGTTCCTTAATACACTAATGCTTAGGAAATCTATTGTAGGCAGAAGCAGTCAAGGGTAGCTTAGGGTTAGGTTTAGGATTAGGGTTAGGGTTAGGGTACTGCTTAGGGTACGGGTTCGGGTACTGGTTCGGGTACGGCGTAGGGTATGGGTTAGGGTTAGGGTTAGGGTTAGTTTGAGGGTTAGGGCTCGGTTTAGGTTACGGGTTAGGATTAGGGTACGTGTTAGGGTTAGGGTAGGGGTTAGGGTTAGGGTACGCGTTAGGGTTAGTGTAGTTATTAAACCTATCCCACTCTCTAGATACCCCTTAGCACGTCAAAGAATATTATTTGGGGGTCCTGCCATGGAGAAGAGTTTAGACACTAGGAGAAGATAAGGAACACACCCATTATCAAGAAATCACATTAGGATTCTCTTTTTAACATGTTCCTTAAAACACTAGTGCTTAGGAAATCTATTGGAAGCAGAAGCAGTCAAGAGTAGCTTAGGGTTAGGGTTAGGGTTAGTGTTAGGGTACGGCTTATGGTACGGGTTCGGGTACGGCTTCGGGTACGGCGTAGGGTATGGGTTAGGGTTAGGTTTAGGGTTAGTTTGAGGGTTAGGGCTCGGTTTAGGGTACGGGTTAGGAATAGGGTACGTGTTAGGGTTAGGGTACGCGTTAGGGTTAGGGTAGTTATTAAACCTATCCCACTCTCTAGATACCCCTTAGCACGTCAAGGAATATTATTTGGGGGTCCAGCCATGGAGAAGAGTTTAGACACTAGGAGAAGATAAGGAACACACCCATTATCAAGAAATCACATTAGGATTCTCTTTTTAACCTGTTCCTTAAAACACTAGTGCTTAGGAAATCTATTGGAGGCAGAAGCAGTCAAGGGTAGCTTAGGGTTAGTGTTAGGGTTAGGGTTAGGGTTAGTGTTAGGGTACGGGTTCGGGTACGGGTTCGGGTACAGCGTAGGGTATGGGTTAGGGTTAGGGTTAGGGTTAGTTTGAGGGTTAGGGCTCGGTTTAGGGTACGGGTTAGGATTAGGGTACGTGTTAGTGTTAGGGTAGGGGTTAGGGTTAGGGTACGTGTTAGGGTTACGGTAGTTATTAAACCTATCCCACACTCTAGATACCCCTTAGCACGTCAAGGAATATTATGTGGGGGTCCAGCCATGGAGAAGAGTTTAGACACTAGGAGAAGATAAGGAACACACACATTATCAAGAAATCACATTAGGATTCTCTTTTTAACCTGTTCCTTAATACACTAGTGCTTAGGAAATCTATTGGAGGCAGAAGCAGTCAAGGGTAGCTTAGGGTTAGGGTTAGTGATAGGTTTAGGGTTAGGGTACGGCTTAGGGTATGGGTTCGGGTCCGGGTTTGGGTATGGCGTAGGGTATGGGTTAGGGTTAGGGTTAGGGTTAGTTTGAGGGTTAGGGCTCGGTTTAGGTTACGGGTTAGGATTAGGGTACGTGTTAGGGTTAGGGTAGGGGTTAGGGTTAGGGTACGCGTTAGGGTTACGGTAGTTATTAAACCTATCCCACTCTCCAGATACCCCTTAGCACGTCAAGGAATATTATTTGGGGGTCCAGCCATGGAGAAGAGTTTAGACACTAGGAGAAGATAAGGAACACACCCATTATCAAGAAATCACATTAGGATTCTCTTTTTAACCTGTTCCTTAAAACACTAGTGCTTAGGAAATCTATTGGAGGCAGAAGCAGTCAAGGGTAGCTTAGGGTTAGGGTTAGGGTTAGGGTTAGGGTTAGGGTACGGCTTAGGGTACGGGTTCGGGTACGGGTTCGTGTACGGCGTCGGGTATGGGTTAGGGTTAGGGTTAGGGTTAGTTTGAAGGTTAGGGCTCGGTTTAGGGTACGGGTTAGGATTAGGGTTCGTGTTAGAGTTAGGGTAGGGGTTAGGGTTAGGGTACGCATTAGGTTTAGGGTAGTTATTAAACCTATCCCACTCTCTAGATACCCCTTAGCACGTCAAGGAATATTATTTGGGGGTCCAGCCATGGAGAAGAGTTTAGACACTAGGAGAAGATAAGGAACACACCCATTATCCTGAAATCACATTAGGATTCTCTTTTTAACCTGTTCCTTAATACACTAGTGCTTAGGAAATCTATTAGAGGCAGAAGCAGTGAAGGGTAGCTTAGGGTTAGGGTTAGGGTTAGGTTTAGGGTTAGGGTTAGGGTACGGCTTAGGGAACGGGTTCGGGTTCGGGTTCGTGTACGGCGTAGGGTATGGGTTAGGGTTAGGGTTAGGGTTAGTTTGAGGGTTAGGGCTCGGTTTAGGGTACGGGTTAGGATTAGTGTACGTGTTAGGGTTAGGGTAGAGGTTAGGGTTAGGGTACGCGTTAGGGTTAGGGTAGTTATTAAACCTATCCCACTCTCTAGATACCCCTTAGCACGTCAAGGAATATTATTTGGGGGTCCAGCCATGGAGAAGAGTTTAGACACTAGGAGAAGATAAGGAACACACCCATTATCAAGAAATCACATTACGATTCTCTTTTTAACCTGTTCCTTAAAACACTAGTGCTTAGGAAATCTATTGGAGGCAGAAGCAGTCAAGGGTAGCTTAGGGTTACGGTTAGGGTTAGGGTTAGGGTTATTGTTAGGGTAAGGCTTAGAGTACGGGTTCGGGTACGGGTTCGGGTACGGCGTAGGGTATGGGTTAGGGTTAGGGTTAGGGTTAGTTTGAGGGTTAGGGCTCGGTTTAGGGTACGGGTTAGGATTAGGGTACGTGTTAGGTTTAGGGTAGGTGTTAGGGTTAGGGTACGCGTTAGGGTTAGGGTAGTAATTAAACCTATCCCACTCTCTAGATACCCCTTAGCACGTCAAGGAATATTATTTGGGGGTCCAGCCATGGAGAAGAGTTTAGACACTAGGAGAAGATAAGGAACACACCCATTATCCTGAAATCACATTAGGATTCTCTTTTTAACCTGTTCCTTAAAACACTAGTGCTTAGGAAATCTATTGGAGGCAGAAGCAGTCAAGGGTAGCTTAGGGTTAGGGTTAGGGTTAGTGTTAGGGTACGGGTTCCGGTACGGGTTCGGGTACGGCGTGGGGTATGGGTTAGGGTTAGGGTTAGGGTTAGTTTGAGGGTTAGGGCTCGGTTTAGGGTACGGGTTAGGATTAGGGTACGTGTTAGGTTTAGGGTAGGGGTTAGGGTTAGGGTACGCGTTAGGGTTAGGGTAGTTATTAAACCTATCCCACTCTCTAGATTCCCCTTAGCACGTCAAGGAATATTATTTGGGGGTCCAGCCTTGGAGAAGAGTTTAGACACTAGGAGAAGATAAGGAACACACCCATTATCAATAAATCACATTAGGATTCTCTTTTTAACCTGTTCCTTAAAACACTAGTGCTTAGGAAATCTATTGGAGGCAGAAGCAGTCAAGGGTAGCTTAGGGTTAGGGTTAGGGTTAGTGTTAGGGTACGGCTTAGGGTACGGGTTCGGGTATGGGTTCGGGTACGGCGTAGGGTATGGGTTAGGGTTAGGGTTAGGGTTAGATTGAGGGTTAGGGCTCGGTTTAAGGTACGGGTTAGGATTAGGGTACGTGTTAGGGTTAGGGTAGAGGTTAGGGTTAGGGTACGCGTTAGGGTTAGGGTAGTTATTAAACCTATCCCTCTCTCTAGATACCCCTTAGCACGTCAAGGAATATTATTTGGGGGTGCAGCCT
Source organism: Eschrichtius robustus (assembly GCF_028021215.1). NCBI lineage: Eukaryota > Metazoa > Chordata > Mammalia > Artiodactyla > Eschrichtiidae > Eschrichtius > Eschrichtius robustus. Next base: position 603,479 of record NW_027175270.1, read on the forward strand.
TGGAGAAGAGTTTAGACACTAGGAGAAGATAAGGAAGACACCCATTATCAAGAAATCACATTAGGATTCTCTTTTAACCTGTTCCTTAAAACACTAGTGCTTAGGAAATCTATTGGAGGCAGAAGCAGTCAAGGGTAGCTTAGGGTTAGGGTTAGGGTTAGGGTTAGGGTTAGGGTTAGGGTTAGGGTACGGCTTAGGGTACGGTTCCGGGTACGGGGTCGTGTACGGCGTAGGGTATGGGTTAGGGTTAGGGTTAGGGTTAGTTTGAAGGTTAGGGCTCGGTTTAGGGTACGGGTTAGGATAAGTGTTCGTGTTAGGGTTAGGGTAGGGGTTAGGGTTAGGGTACGCGTTAGGGTTAGTGTAGTTATTAAACCTATCCCACTCTCTAGATACCCCTTAGCACGTCAAAGAATATTATTTGGGGGTCCAGCCATGGAGAAGAGTTTAGACACTAGTAGAAGATAAGGAACACACCCATTATCAAGAAATCACATTAGGATTCTCTTTTTAACCTGTTCCTTAAAACACTAGTGCTTAGGAAATCTATTGGAGGCAGAAGCAGTCAAGGGTAGCTTAGGGTTAGGGTTAGGGTTAGGGTTAGGGTTAGCTTTAGGGTACGGCTTAGGGTACGGGTCCGGGTACGGGTTCGGGTACGGCGTAGGGTATGGGTTAGGGTTAGGGTTAGGGTTAGTTTGAGGGTTAGGGCTCGGTTTAGGGTACGGGTTAGGATTAGGGTACGTGTTAGGGTTAGGGTACGCGTTAGGGTTAGGGTAGTTATTAAACCTATCCCACTCTCTAAATACCCTTTAGCACGTCAAGGAATATTATTTGGGGGTCCAGCCATGGAGAAGAGTTTAGACACTAGGAGAAGATAAGGAACACACCCATTATCCTGAAATCACATTAGGATTCTCTTTTTAACCTGTTCCTTAATACACTAGTGCTTAGGAAATCTATTGGAGGCAGAAGCAGTCAAGGGTAGCTTAGGGTTAGGGTTAGGGTTAGGGTTAGGTTTAGGGTACGGCTTAGGGTACGGGTTCGGGTCCGGGTTCGTGTACGGCGTAGGGTATGGGTTAGGGTTAGGGTTAGGGTTAGTTTGAGGGTTAGGGCTCGGTTTAGGGTTCGGGTTAAGATTAGGGTACGTGTTAGGGTTAGGGTAGGGGTTAGGGTTAGGGTACGCGTTAGGGTTAGGGTAGTTATTAAACCTATCCCACTCTCTAGATACCCTTTAGCACGTCAAGGAATATTATTTGGGGGTCCAGCCATGGAGAAGAGTTTAGACACTAGGAGAAGATAAGGAACACACCCATTATCCTGAAATCACATTAGGATTCTCTTTTTAACCTGTTCCTTAATACACTAGTGCTTAGGAAATCTATTGGAGGCAGAAGCAGTCAAGGGTAGCTTAGGGTTAGGGTTAGTGATAGGTTTAGGGTTAGGGTACGGGTTCGGGTCCGGGTTTGGGTATGGCGTAAATTATGGGTTAGGGTTAGGGTTAGGGTTAGTTTGAGGGTTAGGGCTCGGTTTAGGTTACGGGTTAGGATTAGGGTACGTGTTAGGGTTAGGGTAGGGGTTAGGGTTAGGGTACGCGTTAGGGTTAGGGTAGTTATTAAACCTATCCCACTCTCTAGATACCCCTTAGCACGTCAAGGAATATTATTTGGGGGTCCAGCCTTGGAGAAGAGTTTAGACATTAGGAGGTGATAAGGAACACACCCATTATCAAGAAATCACATTAGGATTCTCTTTTTAACATGTTCCTTAAAACACTAGTGCTTAGGAAATCTATTGGAGGCAGAAGCAGTCAAGGGTAGCTTAGGGTTAGGGTTAGGTTTAGGGTTAGGCTTAGGGTACGGCTTAGGGTACGGGTTCGGGTACGGGTTCGTGTACGGCGTAGGGTATGGGTTAGGGTTAGGGTTAGGTTTAGTTTGAAGGTTAGGGCTCGGTTTAGGGTACGGGTTAGGATTAGGGTTCGTGTTAGGGTTAGGGTAGGGGTTAGGGTTAGGGTACGCGTTAGGTTTAGGGTAGTTATTAAACCTATCCCACTCTCTAGATACCCCTTAGCACGTCAAGGAATATTATTTGGGGGTCCAGCCATGGAGAAGAGTTTAGACACTAGGAGAAGATAAGGAACACACCCATTATCCTGAAATCACATTAGGATTCTGTTTTTAACCTGTTCCTTAATACACTAGTGCTTAGGAAATCTATTAGAGGCAGAAGCAGTGAAGGGTAGCTTAGGGTTAGGGTTAGGGTTAGGTTTAGGGTTAGGGTTAGGGTACGGCTTAGGGAACGGGTTCGGGTACGGGTTTGGGTACGGCGTAGGGTATGGGTTAGGGTTAGGGTTAGGGTTAGTTTGAGGGTTAGGGCTCGATTTAGGGTACGGCTTAGGATTAGTGTACGTGTTAGGGTTAGGGTAGAGGTTAGGGTTAGGGTACGCGTTAGGGTTAGGGTAGTTATTAAACCTATCCCACTCTCTAGATACCCCTTAGCACGTCAAGGAATATTATTTGGGGGTCCAGCCATGGAGAAGAGTTTAGACACTAGGAGAAGATAAGGAACACACCCATTATCAAGAAATCACATTACGATTCTCTTTTTAACCTGTTCCTTAATACACTAGTGCTTAGGAAATCCATTGGAGGCAGAAGCAGTCAAGGGTAGCTTAGGGTTAGGGTTAGGGTTAGGGTTAGGGTTATTGTTAGGGTAAGGCTTAGAGTACGGGTTCGGGTACGGGTTCGGGTACGGCGTAGGGTATGGGTTAGGGTTAGGGTTAGGGTTAGTTTGAGGGTTAGGGCTCGGTTTAGGGTACGGGTTAGGATTAGGGTACGTGTTAGGTTTAGGGTAGGTGTTAGGGTTAGGGTACGCGTTAGGGTTAGGGTAGTTATTAAACCTATCCCACTCTCTAGATACCCCTTAGCACGTCAAGGAATATTATTTGGGGGTCCAGCCATGGAGAAGAGTTTAGACACTAGGAGAAGATAAGGAGCACACCCATTATCAAGAAATCACATTAGGATTCTCTTTTTAACCTGTTCCTTAAATCACTAGTGCTTAGGAAATCTATTGGAGGCAGAAGCAGTCAAGGGTAGCTTAGGGTTAGGGTTAGGGTTAGGGTTAGTGTTAGGGTACGGGTTCCGGTACGGGTTCGGGTACGGCGTTGGGTATGGGTTAGGGTTAGGGTTAGGGTTAGTTTGAGGGTTAGGGCTCGGTTTAGGGTACGGGTTAGGATTAGGGTACGTGTTAGGGTTAGGGTAGGGGTTAGGGTTAGGGTACGCGTTAGGGTTAGGGTAGTTATTAAACCTATCCCACTCTCTAGATACCCCTTAGCACGTCAAGGAATATTATTTGGGGGTCCAGCCATGGAGAAGTGTTTAGACACTAGGAGAAGATAAGGAACACACCCATTATCAAGAAATCACATTAGGATTCTCTTTTTAACCTGTTCCTTAAAACACTAGTGCTTAGGAAATCTATTGGAGGCAGAAGCAGTCAAGGGTAGCTTAGGGTTAGGGTTAGGGTTAGTGTTAGGGTACGGCTTAGGGTACGGGTTCGGGTACGGGTTCGGGTACGGCGTAGGGTATGGGTTAGGGTTAGGGTTAGGGTTAGTTTGAGGGTTAGGGCTCGGTTTAGGGTACGGGTTAGGATTAGGGTACGTGTTAGTGTTAGGGTACGCGTTAGGGTTAGGGTAGTTATTAAACCTATCCCACTCTCTAGATACCCCTTAGCACGTCAAGGAATATTATTTGGGGGTCCATCCATGGAGAAGAGTTTAGACACTAGGAGAAGATAAGGAACACACCCATTATCAGGAAATCACATTAGGATTCTCTTTTTAACCTGTTCCTTAAATCACTAGTGCTTAGGAAATCTATTGGAAGCACAAGCAGTCAGGGGTATCTTAGGGTTAGGGTTAGGGTTAGGATTAGGGTTAGTGTTAGGGTACGGGTTCGGGTACGGGTTCGGGTACGGCGTAGGGTATGGGTTAGGGTTAGGTTTAGGGTTAGTTTGAGGGTTAGGGCTCGGTTTAGGGTACGGGTTAGGATTAGGGTACGTGTTAGGGTTAGTGTAGGGGTTAGGGTTAGGGTACGCGTTAGGGTTACGGTAGTTATTAAACCTATCCCACTCTCTAGATACCCCTTAGCACGTCAAGGAATATTATTTGGGGGTCCAGCCATGGAGAAGAGTTTAGACACTAGGAGAAGATAAGGAACACACCCATTATCCTGAAATCACATTAGGATTCTCTTTTTAACCTGTTCCTTAATACACTAGTGCTTAGGAAATCTATTGGAGGCAGAAGCAGTCAAGGGTAGCTTAGGGTTAGGGTTAGGGTTAGGTTTAGGGTTAGGGTACGGCTTAGGGTACGGGTTCGGGTCCGGGTTCGGGTACGGCGTAGGGTATGGGTTAGGGTTAGGGTTAGGGTTAGTTTGAGGGTTAGGGCTCGGTTTAGGGTACGGGTTAGGATTAGTGTACGTGTTAGGGTTAGGGTAGAGGTTAGGGTTAGGGTACGCGTTAGGGTTAGGGTAGTTATTAAACCTATCCCACTCTCTAGATACCCCTTAGCACGTCAAGGAATATTATTTGGGGGTCCAGCCTTGGAGAAGTGTTTAGACACTAGGAGAAGATAAGGAACACACCCATTATCAAGAAATCACATTAGGATTCTCTTTTTAACCTGTTCCTTAAAACACTAGTGCTTAGGAAATCTATTGGAGGCAGAAGCAGTCAAGGGTAGCTTAGGGTTAGGGTTAGGGTTAGGGTTAGGGTTAGGGTTAGGGTACGGCTTAGGGTACGGGTTCGGGTACGGGTTCGTGTACGGCGTAGGGTATGGGTTAGGGTTAGGGTTAGGGTTAGTTTGAAGGTTAGGGCTCGGTTTAGGGTACGGGTTAGGATTAGGGTTCGTGTTAGGGTTAGGGTAGGGGTTAGGGTTAGGGTACGCGTTAGGGTTAGGGTAGTTATTAAACCTATCCCACTCTCTAGATACCCTTTAGCACGTCAAGGAATATTATTTGTGGGTCCAGCCATGGAGAAGAGTTTAGACACTAGGAGAAGACAAGGAACACACCCATTATCCTGAAATCACATTAGGATTCTCTTTTTAACCTGTACCTTAATACACTACTGCTTAGGAAATCTATTGGAGGCAGAAGCAGTCAAGGGTAGCTTAGGGTTAGGGTTAGGGTTAGGGTTAGGGTTAGGGTACGGCTTAGGGTACGGGTTCGGGTCCGGGTTCGGGTACGGCGTAGGGTATGGGTTAGGGTTAGGGTTAGGGTTAGTTTGAGGGTTAGGGCTCGGTTTAGGGTACGGGTTAGGATTAGTGTACGTGTTAGGGTTAGGGTAGAGGTTAGGGTTAGGGTACGCGTTAGGGTTAGGGTAGTTATTAAACCTATCCCTCTCTCTAGATACCCCTTAGCACGTCAAGGAATATTATTTGGGGGTCCAGCCTTGGAGAAGAGTTTAGACACTAGGAGAAGATAAGGAACACACCCATTATCAAGAAATCACATTAGGATTCTCTTTTTAACCAGTTCCTTAAAACACTAGTGCTTAGGAAATCTATTGGAGGCAGAAGCAGTCAAGGGTAGCTTAGGGTTAGGGTTAGGGTTAGGGTTAGGGTTAGGGTTAGGGTTAGGGTTAGGGTACGGCTTAGGGTACGGGTTCGGGTACGGGTTCGTGTGCGGCGTAGGGTATGGGTTAGGGTTAGGGTTAGGGTTAGTTTGAGGGTTAGTGCTCGGTTTAGGGTACGGGTTAGGATTAGGGTACGTGTTAGGGTTAGGGTACGCGTTAGGGTTAGGGTAGTTATTAAACCTATCCCACTCTCTAGATACCCCTTAGCACGTCAAGGAATATTATTTGGGGGTCCAGCCATGGAGAAGAGTTTTGACACTAGGAGAAGATAAGCAACACACCCATTATCAAGAAATCACATTAGGATTCTCTTTTTAACCTGTTCCTTAAAACACTAATGCTTAGGAAATCTATTGGAGGCAGAAGCAGTCAAGGGTAGCTTAGGGTTAGGTTTAGGGTTAGGGTTAGGGTTAGTGTTAGGGTACGGGTTCGGGTACGGGTTCGGGTACGGCGTAGGGTATGGGTTAGGGTTAGGGTTAGGGTTAGTTTGAGGGTTAGGGCTCGGTTTAGGGTACGGGTTAGGATTAGGGTACGTGTTAGTGTTAGGGTAGGGGTTAGGGTTAGGGTACGCGTTAGGGTTACGGTAGTTATTAAACCTATCCCACACTCTAGATACCCCTTAGCACGTCAAGGAATATTATTTGGGGTCCAGCCATGGAGAAGAGTTTAGACACTAGGAGAAGATAAGGAACACACACATTATCAAGAAATCACATTAGGATTCTCTTTTTAACCTGTTCCTTAAAACACTAGTGCTTAGGAAATCTATTGGAGGCAGAAGCAGTCAAGGGTAGCTTAGGGTTAGGGTTAGGGTTAGGGTACGGCTTAGGGTACGGGTTCGGGTACGGGTTTGGATATGGCGTAGGGTATGGGTTAGGGTTAGGGTTAGGGTTAGTTTGAGGGTTAGGGCTCGGTTTAGGGTTCGGGTTAAGATTAGTGTACGTGTTAGGGTTAGGGTAGGGGTTAGGGTTAGGGTACGCGTTAGGGTCAGGGTAGTTATTAAACCTATCCCACTCTCTAGATACCCTTTAGCACGTCAAGGCATATTATTTGGGGGTCCAGCCATGGAGAAGAGTTTAGACACTAGGAGAAGATAAGGAACACACCCATTATCAAGAAATCACATTAGGATTCTCTTTTTAACCTGTTCCTTAATACACTAGTGCTTAGGAAATCTATTGGAGGCAGAAGCAGTCAAGGGTAGCTTAGGGTTAGGGTTAGGGATAGGTTTAGGTTTAGGGTACGGCTTAGGGTATGGGTTCGGGTCCGGGTTTGTGTATGGCGTAGGGTATGGGTTAGGGTTACGGTTAGGGTTAGTTTGAGGGTTAGGGCTCGGTTTAGGTTACGGGTTAGGATTAGGGTACGTGTTAGGGTTAGGGTAGGGGTTAGGGTTAGGGTACGCGTTAGGGTTAGGGTAGTTATTAAACCTATCCCACTCTCTAGATACCCCTTAGCACGTCAAGGAATATTATTTGGGGGTCCAGCCATGGAGAAGAGTTTAGACACTAGGAGAAGATAAGGAACACACCCATTATCAAGAAATCACATTAGGATTCTCTTTTTAACCTGTTCCTTAAAACACTAGTGCTTAGGAAATCTATTGGAGGCAGAAGCAGTCAAGGGTAGCTTAGGGTTAGGGTTAGGGTTAGGGTTAGGGTTAGGGTACGGCTTAGGGTACGGGTTCGGGTACGGGTTCGTGTACGGCGTAGGGTATGGGTTAGGGTTAGGGTTAGGGTTAGTTTGAAGGTTAGGGCTCGGTTTAGGGTACGGGTTAGGATTAGGGTTCGTGTTAGGGTTAGGGTAGGGGTTAGGGTTAGGGTACGCGTTAGGTTTAGGGTAGTTATTAAACCTATCCCACTCTCTAGATACCCCTTAGCACGTCAAGGAATATTATTTGGGGGTCCAGCCATGGAGAAGAGTTTAGACACTAGGAGAAGATAAGGAACACACCCATTATCCTGAAATCACATTAGGATTCTCTTTTTAACCTGTTCCTTAATACACTAGTGCTTAGGAAATCTATTAGAGGCAGAAGCAGTCAAGGGTAGCTTAGGGTTAGGGTTAGGGTTAGGTTTAGGGTTAGGGTTAGGGTACGGCTTAGGGAACGGGTTCGGGTTCGGGTTCGGGTACGGCGTAGGGTATGGGTTAGGGTTAGGGTTAGGGTTAGTTTGAGGGTTAGGGCTCGGTTTAGGGTACGGGTTAGGATTAGTGTACGTGTTAGGGTTAGGGTAGAGGTTAGGGTTAGGGTACGCGTTAGGGTTAGGGTAGTTATTAAACCTATCCCACTCTCTAGATACCCCTTAGCACGTCAAGGAATATTATTTGGGGGTCCAGCCTTGGAGAAGAGTTTAGACACTAGGAGAAGATAAGGAACACACCCATTATCAAGAAATCACATTAGGATTCTCTTTTTAACCTGTTCCTTAAAACACTAGTGCTTAGGAAATCTATTGGAGGCAGAAGCAGTCAAGGGTAGCTTAGGGTTAGGGTTAGGATTAGGGTTAGGGTTAGGGTACGGCTTAGGGTACGGGTTCGGGTACTGGTTCGAGTACGGCGTAGGGTATGGGTTAGGGTTAGGGTTAGGGTTAGTTTGAGGGTTAGGGCTCGGTTTAGGTTACGGGTTAGGATTAGGGTACGTGTTAGGGTTAGGGTAGGGGTTAGGGTTAGGGTACGCGTTAGGGTTAGTGTAGTTATAAAACCTATCCCACTCTCTAGATACCCCTTAGCACGTCAAAGAATATTATTTGGGGGTCCAGCCATGGAGAAGAGTTTAGACACTAGGAGAAGATAAGGAACACACCCATTATCAAGAAATCACATTAGGATTCTCTTTTTAACCTGTTCCTTAAAACACTAGTGCTTAGGAAATCTATTGGAGGCAGAAGCAGTCAAGGGTAGCTTAGGGTTAGGGTTAGGGTTAGGGTTAGGGTTAGCTTTAGGGTACGGCTTAGGGTACAGGTTCGGGTACGGGTTCGGGTACGGCGTAGGGTATGGGTTAGGGTTAGGGTTAGGGTTAGTTTGAGGGTTAGTGCTCGGTTTAGGGTACGGGTTATGTTTAGGGTACGTGTTAGGGTTAGGGTACGCGTTAGGGTTAGGGTAGTTATTAAACCTATCCCACTCTCTAAATACCCTTTAGCACGTCAAGGAATATTATTTGGGGGTCCAGCCATGGAGAAGAGTTTAGACACTAGGAGAAGATAAGGAACACACCCATTATCCTGAAATCACATTAGGATTCTCTTTTTAACCTGTTCCTTAATACACTAGTGCTTAGGAAATCTATTGGAGGCAGAAGCAGTCAAGGGTAGCTTAGGGTTAGGGTTAGGGTTAGGGTTAGGGTTAGGGTACAGCTTAGGGTACGGGTTCGGGTCCGGGTTCGTGTACGGCGTAGGGTATGGGTTAGGGTTAGGGTTAGGGTTAGTTTGAGGGTTAGGGCTCGGTTTAGGGTTCGGGTTAAGATTAGGGTACGTGTTAGGGTTAGGGTAGGGGTTAGGGTTAGGGTACGCGTTAGGGTTAGGGTAGTTATTAAACCTATCCCACTCTCTAGATACCCTTTAGCACGTCAAGGAATATTATTTGGGGGTCCAGCCATGGAGAAGAGTTTAGACACTAGGAGAAGATAAGGAACACACCCATTATCCTGAAATCACATTAGGATTCTCTTTTTAACCTGTTCCTTAATACACTAGTACTTAGGAAATCTATTGGAGGCAGAAGCAGTCAAGGGTAGCTTAGGGTTAGGGTTAGTGATAGGTTTAGGGTTAGGGTACGGCTTAGGGTACGGGTTCGGGTCCGGGTTTGGGTATGGCGTAAATTATGGGTTAGGGTTAGGGTTAGGGTTAGTTTGAGGGTTAGGTCTCGGTTTAGGTTACGGGTTAGGATTAGGGTACGTGTTAGTGTTAGGGTACGCGTTAGGGTTAGGGTAGTTATTAAACCTATCCCACTCTCTAGATACCCCTTAGCACGTCAAGGAATATTATTTGGGGGTCCATCCATGGAGAAGAGTTTAGACACTAGGAGAAGATAAGGAACACACCCATTATCAAGAAATCACATTAGGATTCTCTTTTTAACCTGTTCCTTAAATCACTAGTGCTTAGGAAATCTATTGGAGGCACAAGCAGTCAAGGGTATCTTAGGGTTAGGGTTAGGGTTAGTGTTAGGGTTAGTGTTAGGGTACGGGTTCGGGTACGGGTTCGGGTACGGCGTAGGGTATGGGTTAGGGTTAGGGTTAGGGTTAGTTTGAGGGTTAGGGCTCGGTTTAGGGTACGGGTTAGGATTAGGGTACGTGTTAGTGTTAGGGTAGGGGTTAGGGTTAGGGTACGCGTTAGGGTTACGGTAGTTATTAAACCTATCCCACACTCTAGATACCCCTTAGCACGTCAAGGAATATTATTTGGGGTCCAGCCATGGAGAAGAGTTTAGACACTAGGAGAAGATAAGGAACACACACATTATCAAGAAATCACATTAGGATTCTCTTTTTAACCTGTTCCTTAAAACACTAGTGCTTAGGAAATCTATTGGAGGCAGAAGCAGTCAAGGGTAGCTTAGGGTTAGGGTTAGGGTTAGGGTACGGCTTAGGGTACGGGTTCGGGTACGGGTTTGGATATGGCGTAGGGTATGGGTTAGGGTTAGGGTTAGGGTTAGTTTGAGGGTTAGGGCTCGGTTTAGGGTTCGGGTTAAGATTAGTGTACGTGTTAGGGTTAGGGTAGGGGTTAGGGTTAGGGTACGCGTTAGGGTCAGGGTAGTTATTAAACCTATCCCACTCTCTAGATACCCTTTAGCACGTCAAGGCATATTATTTGGGGGTCCAGCCATGGAGAAGAGTTTAGACACTAGGAGAAGATAAGGAACACACCCATTATCAAGAAATCACATTAGGATTCTCTTTTTAACCTGTTCCTTAATACACTAGTGCTTAGGAAATCTATTGGAGGCAGAAGCAGTCAAGGGTAGCTTAGGGTTAGGGTTAGGGATAGGTTTAGGTTTAGGGTACGGCTTAGGGTATGGGTTCGGGTCCGGGTTTGTGTATGGCGTAGGGTATGGGTTAGGGTTACGGTTAGGGTTAGTTTGAGGGTTAGGGCTCGGTTTAGGTTACGGGTTAGGATTAGGGTACGTGTTACGGTTAGGGTAGGGGTTAGGGTTAGGGTACGCGTTAGGGTTAGGTAGTTATTAAACCTATCCCACTCTCTAGATACCCCTTAGCACGTCAAGGAATATTATTTGGGGGTCCAGCCATGGAGAAGAGTTTAGACACTAGAGAAGATAAGGAACACACCCATTATCAAGAAATCACATTAGGATTCTCTTTTAACCTGTTCCTTAAAACACTAGTGCTTAGGAAATCTATTGGAGGCAGAAGCAGTCAAGGGTAGCTTAGGGTTAGGGTTAGGGTTAGGGTTAGGGTTAGGGTACGGCTTAGGGTACGGGTTCGGGTACTGGTTCGAGTACGGCGTAGGGTATGGGTTAGGGTTAGGGTTAGGGTTAGTTTGAGGGTTAGGGCTCGGTTTAGGTTACGGGTTAGGATTAGGGTACGTGTTAGGGTTAGGGTAGGGGTTAGGGTTAGGGTACGCGTTAGGGTTAGTGTAGTTATAAAACCTATCCCACTCTCTAGATACCCCTTAGCACGTCAAAGAATATTATTTGGGGGTCCAGCCATGGAGAAGAGGTTTAGACACTAGGAGAAGATAAGGAACACACCCATTATCAAGAAATCACATTAGGATTCTCTTTTTACCTGTTCCTTAAAACACTAGTGCTTAGGAAATCTATTGGAGGCAGAGCAGTCAGGGTAGCTTAGGGTAGGTTAGGGTTAGGGTTAGGGTTAGCTTTAGGGTACGCTTAGGGTACAGGTTGGGTCGGGTTCGGGTACGGCGTAGGTAGGGTAGGGTTAGGTTAGGGTTAGTTTGAGGGTTAGGCTCGGTTTAGGGTACGGGTTATGTTTAGGGGGGGGGTAGGGTAGGGTTAGGGTTAGTTTGAGGTTAGTGCTGGGCGTTGGGGGGGGGGGGGTGGGGTACGTGTTAGGGTTAGGGTACGCGTTAGGGTTAGGGTAGTTATTAAACCTATCCCACTCTCTAAATACCCTTTAGCACGTCAAGGAATATTATTTGGGGGTCCAGCCATGGAGAAGAGTTTAGACACTAGGAGAAGATAAGGAACACACCCATTATCCTGAAATCACATTAGGATTCTCTTTTTAACCTGTTCCTTAATACACTAGTGCTTAGGAAATCTATTGGAGGCAGAAGCAGTCAAGGGTAGCTTAGGGTTAGGGTTAGGGTTAGGGTTAGGGTTAGGGTACAGCTTAGGGTACGGGTTCGGGTCCGGGTTCGTGTACGGCGTAGGGTATGGGTTAGGGTTAGGGTTAGGGTTAGTTTGAGGGTTAGGGCTCGGTTTAGGGTTCGGGTTAAGATTAGGGTACGTGTTAGGGTTAGGGTAGGGGTTAGGGTTAGGGTACGCGTTAGGGTTAGGGTAGTTATTAAACCTATCCCACTCTCTAGATACCCTTTAGCACGTCAAGGAATATTATTTGGGGGTCCAGCCATGGAGAAGAGTTTAGACACTAGGAGAAGATAAGGAACACACCCATTATCCTGAAATCACATTAGGATTCTCTTTTTAACCTGTTCCTTAATACACTAGTACTTAGGAAATCTATTGGAGGCAGAAGCAGTCAAGGGTAGCTTAGGGTTAGGGTTAGTGATAGGTTTAGGGTTAGGGTACGGCTTAGGGTACGGGTTCGGGTCCGGGTTTGGGTATGGCGTAAATTATGGGTTAGGGTTAGGGTTAGGGTTAGTTTGAGGGTTAGGTCTCGGTTTAGGTTACGGGTTAGGATTAGGGTACGTGTTAGTGTTAGGGTACGCGTTAGGGTTAGGGTAGTTATTAAACCTATCCCACTCTCTAGATACCCCTTAGCACGTCAAGGAATATTATTTGGGGGTCCATCCATGGAGAAGAGTTTAGACACTAGGAGAAGATAAGGAACACACCCATTATCAAGAAATCACATTAGGATTCTCTTTTTAACCTGTTCCTTAAATCACTAGTGCTTAGGAAATCTATTGGAGGCACAAGCAGTCAAGGGTATCTTAGGGTTAGGGTTAGGGTTAGTGTTAGGGTTAGTGTTAGGGTACGGGTTCGGGTACGGGTTCGGGTACGGCGTAGGGTATGGGTTAGGGTTAGGGTTAGGGTTAGTTTGAGGGTTAGGGCTCGGTTTAGGGTACGGGTTAGGATTAGGGTACGTGTTAGTGTTAGGGTAGGGGTTAGGGTTAGGGTACGCGTTAGGGTTACGGTAGTTATTAAACCTATCCCACACTCTAGATACCCCTTAGCACGTCAAGGAATATTATTTGGGGTCCAGCCATGGAGAAGAGTTTAGACACTAGGAGAAGATAAGGAACACACACATTATCAAGAAATCACATTAGGATTCTCTTTTTAACCTGTTCCTTAAAACACTAGTGCTTAGGAAATCTATTGGAGGCAGAAGCAGTCAAGGGTAGCTTAGGGTTAGGGTTAGGGTTAGGGTACGGCTTAGGGTACGGGTTCGGGTAACGGGTTTGGATATGGCGTAGGGTATGGTTAGGGTTAGGGTTAGGGTTAGTTTGAGGTTAGGGCTCGGTTTAGGGTTCGGGTTAAGATTAGTGTACGTGTTAGGGTTAGGGTAGGGGTTAGGGTTAGGGTACGCGTTAGGGTCAGGGTAGTTATTAAACCTATCCCACTCTCTAGATACCCTTTAGCACGTCAAGGCATATTATTTGGGGGTCCAGCCATGGAGAAGAGTTTAGGACACTAGGAGAAGATAAGGAACACACCATTATCAAGAAATCACATTAGGATTCTCTTTTTAACCTGTTCCTTAATACACTAGTGCTTAGGAAATCTATTGAGGCAGAAGCAGTCAAGGGTAGCTTAGGGTTAGGGTTAGGGATAGGTTTAGGTTTAGGGTACGGCTTAGGGTATGGGTTCGGGTCCGGGGTTTGTGTATGGCGTAGGGTATGGGTTAGGGTTACGGTTAGGGTTAGTTTGAGGGTTAGGGCTCGGTTTAGGTTACGGGTTAGGATTAGGGTACGTGTTAGGGTTAGGGTAGGGGTTAGGGTTAGGGTACGCGTTAGGGTTAGGGTAGTTATTAAACCTATCCCACTCTCTAGATACCCCTTAGCACGTCAAGGAATATTATTTGGGGGTCCAGCCATGGAGAAGAGTTTAGACACTAGGAGAAGATAAGGAAACACACCCATTATCAAGAAATCACATTAGGATTCTCTTTTTAACCTGTTCCTTAAAACACTAGTGCTTAGGAAATCTATTGGAGGCAGAAGCAGTCAAGGGTAGCTTAGGGTTAGGGTTAGGGTTAGGGTTAGGGTTAGGGTACGGCTTAGGGTACGGGTTCGGGTACTGGTTCGAGTACGGCGTAGGGTATGGGTTAGGGTTAGGGTTAGGGTTAGTTTGAGGGTTAGGGCTCGGTTTAGGTTACGGTTAGATTAGGGTACGTGTTAGGGTTAGGGTAGGGGTTAGGGTTAGGGTACGCGTTAGGGTTAGTGTAGTTATAAAACCTATCCCACTCTCTAGATACCCCTTAGCACGTCAAAGAATATTATTTGGGGGTCCAGCCATGGAGAAGAGTTTAGACACTAGGAGAAGATAAGGAACACACCCATTATCAAGAAATCACATTAGGATTCTCTTTTTAACCTGTTCCTTAAAACACTAGTGCTTAGGAAATCTATTGGAGGCAGAAGCAGTCAAGGGTAGCTTAGGGTTAGGGTTAGGGTTAGGGTTAGGGTTAGCTTTAGGGTACGGCTTAGGGTACAGGTTCGGGTACGGGTTCGGGTACGGCGTAGGGTATGGGTTAGGGTTAGGGTTAGGGTTAGTTTGAGGGTTAGTGCTCGGTTTAGGGTACGGGTTATGTTTAGGGTACGTGTTAGGGTTAGGGTACGCGTTAGGGTTAGGGTAGTTATTAAACCTATCCCACTCTCTAAATACCCTTTAGCACGTCAAGGAATATTATTTGGGGGTCCAGCCATGGAGAAGAGTTTAGGACACTAGGAGAGATAAGGAACACACCCATTATCCTGAAATCACATTAGGATTCTCTTTTTAACCTGTTCCTTAATACACTAGTGCTTAGGAAATCTATTGGAGGCAGAAGCAGTCAAGGGTAGCTTAGGGTTAGGGTTAGGGTTAGGGTAGGGTTAGGGTACAGCTTAGGGTACGGGTTCGGGTCCGGGTTCGTGTACGGGCGTAGGGTATGGGTTAGGGTTAGGGTTAGGGTTAGTTTGAGGGTTAGGGCTCGGTTTAGGGTTCGGGTTAAGATTAGGGTACGTGTTAGGGTTAGGGTAGGGGTTAGGGTTAGGGTACGCGTTAGGGTTAGGGTAGTTATTAAACCTATCCCACTCTCTAGATACCCTTTAGCACGTCAAGGAATATTATTTGGGGGTCCAGCCATGGAGAAGAGTTTAGGACACTAGGAGAAGATAAGGAACACACCCATTATCCTGAAATCACATTAGGATTCTCTTTTTAACCTGTTCCTTAATACACTAGTACTTAGGAAATCTATTGGAGGCAGAAGCAGTCAAGGGTAGCTTAGGGTTAGGGTTAGTGATAGGTTTAGGGTTAGGGTACGGCTTAGGGTACGGGTCGTAGGGTCCGGGTTTGGGTATGGCGTAAATTATGGGTTAGGGTTAGGGTTAGGGTAGTTTGAGGGTTAGGTCTCGGTTTAGGTTACGGGTTAGGATTAGGGTACGTGTTAGTGTTAGGGTACGCGTTAGGGTTAGGGTAGTTATTAAACCTATCCCACTCTCTAGATACCCCTTAGCACGTCAAGGAATATTATTTGGGGGTCCATCCATGGAGAAGAGTTTAGACACTAGGAGAAGATAAGGAACACACCCATTATCAGAAATCACATTAGGATTCTCTTTTTAACCTGTTCCTTAAATCACTAGTGCTTAGGAAATCTATTGGAGGCACAAGCAGTCAAGGGTATCTTAGGGTTAGGGTTAGGGTTAGTGTTAGGGTTAGTGTTAGGGTACGGGTTCGGGTACGGGTTCGGGTACGGCGTAGGGTATGGGTTAGGGTTAGGGTTAGGGTTAGTTTGAGGGTTAGGGCTCGGTTTAGGGTA
Organism: Eschrichtius robustus; assembly: GCF_028021215.1. NCBI lineage: Eukaryota > Metazoa > Chordata > Mammalia > Artiodactyla > Eschrichtiidae > Eschrichtius > Eschrichtius robustus. Next base: position 619,239 of record NW_027175270.1, read on the forward strand.
CGGGTTAGGATTAGGGTACGTGTTAGTGTTAGGGTAGGGGTTAGGGTTAGGGTACGCGTTAGGGTTACGGTAGTTATTAAACCTATCCCACACTCTAGATACCCCTTAGCACGTCAAGGAATATTATTTGGGGTCCAGCCATGGAGAAGAGTTTAGACACTAGGAGAAGATAAGGAACACACACATTATCAAGAAATCACATTAGGATTCTCTTTTAACCTGTTCCTTAAAACACTAGTGCTTAGGAAATCTATTGGAGGCAGAAGCAGTCAAGGGTAGCTTAGGGTTAGGGTTCAGGGTTAGGGTACGGCTTAGGGTACGGGTTCGGGTACGGGTTTGGATATGGCGTAGGGTATGGGTTAGGGTTAGGGTTAGGGTTAGTTTGAGGGTTAGGGCCTCGGTTTAGGGTTCGGGTTAAGATTAGTGTACGTGTTAGGGTTAGGGTAGGGGTTAGGGTTAGGGTACGCGTTAGGGTCAGGGTAGTTATTAAACCTATCCCACTCTCTAGATACCCTTTAGCACGTCAAGGCATATTATTTGGGGTCCAGCCATGGAGAAGAGTTTAGACACTAGGAGAAGATAAGGAACACACCCATTATCAAGAAATCACATTAGGATTCTCTTTTTAACCTGTTCCTTAATACACTAGTGCTTAGGAAATCTATTGGAGGCAGAAGCAGTCAAGGGTAGCTTAGGGTTAGGGTTAGGGATAGGTTTAGGTTTAGGGTACGGCTTAGGGTATGGGTTCGGGTCCGGGTTTGTGTATGGCGTAGGGTATGGGTTAGGGTTACGGTTAGGGTTAGTTTGAGGGTTAGGGCTCGGTTTAGGTTACGGGTTAGGATTAGGGTACGTGTTAGGGTTAGGGTAGGGGTTAGGGTTAGGGTACGCGTTAGGGTTAGGGTAGTTATTAAACCTATCCCACTCTA
>NW_027175275.1:0-15000 GCF_028021215.1 Eschrichtius robustus
TGATTTAAGGATAATGGGTGTGTTCCTTATCTTCTCCTAGTGTCTAAACTCTTCTCCATGGCTGGACCCCAAAATAATATTCCTTGACGTGCTAAGGGGTATCTAGAGAGTGGGATAGGTTTAATAACTACCCTAACCCTAACGCGTACCCTAACCCTAACCCCTACCCTAACCCTAACACGAACCCTAATCCTAACCCGTACCCTAAACCGAGCCCTAACCTTCAAACTAACCCTAACCCTAACCCTAACCCATACCCTACGCCGTACACGAACCCGTACCCGAACCCGTACCCTAAGCCGTACCCTAACCCTAACCCTAACCCTAAGCTACCCTTGACTGCTTCTGCCTCCAATAGATTTCCTAAGCACTAGTGTATTAAGGAACAGGTTAAAAAGAGAATCCTAATGTGATTTCAGGATAATGGGTGTGTTCCTTATCTTCTCCTACTGTCTAAATTCTTCTCCATGGCTGGACCCCCAAATAATATTCCTTGACGTGCTAAGGGGTATCTAGGGAGTGGGATAGGTTTAATAACTACCCTAACCCTAACGCGTACCCTAACCCTAACACGTACCCTAATCCTAATCCGTACCCTAAACCGAGCCCTAACCCTCAAACTAACCCTAACCCTAACCCTAACCCATACCCTACGCCGTACCCGAACCCGTACCCGAACCTGTACCCTAAGCCGTACCCTAAAGCTAACCCTAACCCTAACCCTAACCCTAACCCTAAGGTACCCTTGACTGCTTCTGCCTCCAATAGATTTCCTAAGCACTAGTGTTTTAAGGAACAGGTTAAAAAGAGAATCCTAATGTGATTTCTTGATAATGGGTGTGTTCCTCATCTTCTCCTAGTGTCTAAACTCTTCTCCATGGCTGGACCCCTAAATAATATTCCTTGACGTGCTAAGGGCTATCTAGGGAGTGGGATAGGTTTAATAACTACCCTAACCCTAACGCGTACCCTAACCCTAACCCCTACCCTAACCCTAAGACGTACCCTAATCCTAACCCGTAACCTAAACCGAGCCCTAACCCTCAAACTAACCCTAACCCTAACCCTAACCCATACCCTACGCCATACCCGAACCCGTACCCGAACCCGTACACTAAGCCGTACCCTAACCCTAACCGTAACCCTAACCCTAAACCTAAACCTAACCCTAACCCTAAGCTACCCTTGACTGCTTCTGCCTCCAATAGATTTCCTAAGCACTAGTGTATTAAGGAACAGGTTAAAAAGAGAATCCTAATGTGATTTCAGGATAATGGGTGTGTTCCTTATCTTCTCCTACTGTCTAAACTCTTCTCCATGGCTGGACCCCCAAATAATATTCCTTGACGTGCTAAGGGGTATCTAGGGAGTGGGATAGGTTTAATAACTACCCTAACCCTAACGCGTACCCTAACCCTAACCCCTACCCTAACCCTAACACGAACCCTAATCCTAACCCGTACCCTAAACCGAGCCCTAACCTTCAAACTAACCCTAACCCTAACCCTAACCCATACCCTACGCCGTACACGAACCCGTACCCGAACCCGTACCCTAAGCCGTACCCTAAAGCTAACCCTAACCCTAACCCTAACCCTAAGCTACCCTTGACTGCTTCTGCCTCCAATAGATTTCCTAAGCACTAGTGTTTTAAGGAACAGGTTAAAAAGAGAATCCTAATGTGATTTCTTGATAATGGGTGTGTTCCTTATTTTCTCCTAGTGTCTAAACTCTTCTCCATGGCTGGACCCCCAAATAATATTCCTTGACGTGCTAAGGGGTATCTAGAGAGTGGGATAGGTTTAATAACTACCCTAACCCTAACGCGTACCCTAAACCTAACCCCTACCCTAACCCTAACACGTACCCTAATCCTAACCCGTACCCTAAACCGAGCCCTAACCCTCAAACTAACCCTAACCCTAACCCTAACCCATACCCTACGCCGTACCCGAACCCGTACCCGAACCCGTACCCTAAGCCATACCCTAACCCTAACCCTAACCGTAACCCTAACCCTAAGCTACCCTTGACTGCTTCTGCCTCCAATAGATTTCGTAAGCACTAGTGTTTTAAGGAACAGGTTAAAAAGAGAATCCTAATGTGATTTCAGGATAATGGGTGTGTTCCTTATCTTCTCCTAGTGTCTAAACTCTTCTCCATGGCTGGACCCCCAAATAATATTCCTTGACGTGCTAAGGGGTATCTAGAGAGTGGGATAGGTTGAATAACTACGCTAAACCTAACGCGTACCCTAACCCTAACCCCTACCCTAACCCTAACACGAACCCTTATCCTAACCCGTACCCTAAACCGAGCCCTAACCTTCAAACTAACCCTAACCCTAACCCAAACCCATACACTACGCCGTACACGAACCCGTACCCGAACCCGTACCCTAAGCCGTGTCCTAACCCTAGCCCTAACCCTAACACTAACCCTAAGCTACCCTTGACTGCTTCTGCCTCCAATAGATTTCCTAAGCACTAGTGTTTTAAGGAACAGGTTAAAAAGAGAATCCTAATGTGATTTCTTGATAATGGGTGTGTTCCTTATCTTCTCCTAGTGTCTAAACTCTTCTCCATGGCTGGACCCCAAAATAATATTCCTTGACGTGCTAAGGGGTATCTAGAGAGTGGGATAGGTTTAATAACTACCCTAACCCTAACGCGTACCCTAACCCTAACCCCTACCCTAACCCTAACACGAACCCTAATCCTAACCCGTACCCTAAACCGAGCCCTAACCTTCAAACTAACCCTAACCCTAACCCTAACCCACACCCTACGCCGTACACGAACCCGTACCCGAACCCGTACCCTAAGCCGTACCCTAACCCTAACCCTAACCCTAAGCTACCCTTGACTGCTTCTGCCTCCAATAGATTTCCTAAGCACTAGTGTATTAAGGAACAGGTTAAAAAGAGAATCCTAATGTGATTTCAGGATAATGGGTGTGTTCCTTATCTTCTCCTAGTGTCTAAACTCTTCTCCATGGCTGGACCCCAAAATAATATTCCTTGACGTGCTAAGGGGTATCTAGAGAGTGGGATAGGTTTAATAACTACCCTAACCCTAACGCGTACCCTAACCCTAACCCCTACCCTAACCCTAACACGAACCCTAATCCTAACCCGTACCCTAAACCGAGCCCTAACCTTCAAACTAACCCTAACCCTAACCCTAACCCATACCCTACGCCGTACACGAACCCGTACCCGAACCCGTACCCTAAGCCGTACCCTAACCCTAACCCTAACCCTAAGCTACCCTTGACTGCTTCTGCCTCCAATAGATTTCCTAAGCACTAGTGTATTAAGGAACAGGTTAAAAAGAGAATCCTAATGTGATTTCAGGATAATGGGTGTGTTCCTTATCTTCTCCTACTGTCTAAATTCTTCTCCATGGCTGGACCCCCAAATAATATTCCTTGACGTGCTAAGGGGTATCTAGGGAGTGGGATAGGTTTAATAACTACCCTAAACCTAACGCGTACCCTAACCCTAACCCCTACCCTAACCCTAACACGAACCCTAATCCTAACCCGTACCCTAAACCGAGACCTAACCTTCAAACTAACCCTAACCCTAACCCTAACCCTAACCCTAACCCTAACCCGAACCCGTACCCGAACCCGTACCCTAAGCCGTACCCTAACCCAAACCCTAACCCTAAGCTACCCTTGACTGCTTCTGCCTCCAATAGATTTCCTAAGCAATAGTGTTTTAAGGAACAGGTTAAAAAGAGAATCCTAATGTGATTTATTGATAATGGGTGTGTTCCTTATCTTCTCCTAGTGTCTAAACTCTTCTCCATGGCTGGACCCCCAAATAATATTCCTTGACGTGCTAAGGGGTATCTAGAGAGTGGGATAGGTTTAATAACTACCCTAACCCTAACGCGTACCCTAACCCTAACCCCTACCCTAAACCTAACACGTACCCTAATCCTAACCCGTAACCTAAACCGAGCCCTAACCCTCAAACTAACCCTATACCTAAACCTAACACATACCCTACGCCGTACCCGAACCCGTAACCGAACCCGTACCCGAACCCGTACCCTAAGCCGTACCCTAACCCTAACCCTAACCCTAAGCTACCCTTGACTGCTTCTGCCTCCAATAGATTTCCTAAGCACTAGTGTATTAAGGAACAGGTTAAAAAGAGAATCCTAATGTGATTTCAGGATAATGGGTGTGTTCCTTATCTTCTCCTACTGTCTAAATTCTTCTCCATGGCTGGACCCCCAAATAATATTCCTTGACGTGCTAAGGGGTATCTAGGGAGTGGGATAGGTTTAATAACTACCCTAAACCTAACGCGTACCCTAACCCTAACCCCTACCCTAACCCTAACACGAACCCTAATCCTAACCCGTACCCTAAACCGAGCCCTAACCTTCAAACTAACCCTAACCCTAACCCTAACCCTAACCTTAACCCTAACCCGAACCCGTACCCGAACCCGTACCCTAAGCCGTACCCTAACCCAAACCCTAACCCTAAGCTACCCTTGACTGCTTCTGCCTCCAATAGATTTCCTAAGCAATAGTGTTTTAAGGAACAGGTTAAAAAGAGAATCCTAATGTGATTTATTGATAATGGGTGTGTTCCTTATCTTCTCCTAGTGTCTAAACTCTTCTCCATGGCTGGACCCCCAAATAATATTCCTTGACGTGCTAAGGGGTATCTAGAGAGTGGGATAGGTTTAATAACTACCCTAACCCTAACGCGTACCCTAACCCTAACCCCTACCCTAAACCTAACACGTACCCTAATCCTAACCCGTAACCTAAACCGAGCCCTAACCCTCAAACTAACCCTAACCCTAAACCTAACACATACCCTACGCCGTACCCGAACCCGTAACCGAACCCGTACCCGAACCCGTACCCTAAGCCGTACCCTAACCCTAACCCTAACCCTAAGCTACCCTTGACTGCTTCTGCCTCCAATAGATTTCCTAAGCACTAGTGTTTTAAGGAACAGGTTAAAAAGAGAATCCTAATGTGATTTCTTGATAATGGGTGTGTTCCTTATCTTCTCCTAGTGTCTAAACTCTTCTCCATGGCTGGACCCCCAAATAATATTCCTTGACGTGCTAAGGGGTATCTAGAGAGTGGGATAGGTTTAATAACTACCCTAACCCTAACGCGTACCCTAACCCTAACCCCTACCCTAACCCTAACACGTACCCTAATCCTAACCCGTACCCTAAACCGAGCCCTAACCTTCAAACTAACCCTAACCCTAACCCATACCCTACGCCGTACACGAACCCGTACCCGAAACCGTACCCTAAGCCGTACCCTAACACTAACCCTAACCCTAAACCTAACCCTAACCTTAAGCTACCCTTGACTGCTTCTGCCTCCAATAGATTTCCTAAGCACTAGTGTTTTAAGGAACAGGTTAAAAAGAGAATCCTAATGTGATTTCTTGATAATGGGTGTGTTCCTTATCTTCTCCTAGTGTCTAAACTCTTCTCCATGGCTGGACACCCAAATAATATTCCTTGACGTGCTAAGGGGTATCTAGAGAGTGGGATAGGTTTAATAACTACCCTAACCGTAACGCGTACCCTAACCCTAACACGTACCCTAATCCTAACCCGTACCCTAAACCGAGCCCTAACCCTCAAACTAACCCTAACCCTAACCCTAACCCATACCCTACGCCGTACCCGAACCCGTACCCGAACCTGTACCCTAAGCCGTACCCTAACCCTAACCCTAACCCTAACCCTAAGCTACCCTTGACTGCTTCTGCCTCCAATAGATTTCCTAAGCACTAGTGTTTTAAGGAACAGGTTAAAAAGAGAATCCTAATGTGATTTCTTGATAATGGGTGTGTTCCTTATCTTCTCCTAGTGTCTAAACTCTTCTCCATGGCTGGACACCCAAATAATATTCCTTGACGTGCTAAGGGGTATCTAGAGAGTGGGATAGGTTTAATAACTACCCTAACCCTAACGCGTACCCTAACCCTAACCCCTACCCTAACCCTAACACGTACCCTAATCCTAACCCGTACCCTACACCGAGCCCTAACCCTCAAACTAACCCTAACCCTAACCCTAACCCATATCGTACGCCATACCCAAACCCGTACCCGAACCCGTACCCGAACCCGTACCCTAAGCCGTACCCTAACCCTAACCCTAACCCTAAGCTACCCTTGACTGCTTCTGCCTCCAATAGATTTCCTAAGCACTAGTGTTTTAAGGAACAGGTTAAAAAGAGAATCCTAATGTGATTTCTTGATAATGGGTGTGTTCCTTATCTTTTCCTAGTGTCTAAACTCTTCTCCATGGCTGGACCCCCAAATAATATTCCTTGACGTGCTAAGGGGTATCTAGAGAGTGGGATAGGTTTAATAACTACCCTAACCCTAACGCGTACCCTAACCCTAACCCCTACCCTAACCCTAACACGTACCCTAACCCTAACCCGTACCCTAAGCCGTACCCTAACCCAAACCCTAACCCTAAGCTACCCTTGACTGCTTCTGCCTCCAATAGATTTCCTAAGCACTAGTGTTTTAAGGAACAGGTTAAAAAGAGAATCCTAATGTGATTTATTGATAATGGGTGTGTTCCTTATCTTCTCCTAGTGTCTAAACTCTTCTCCATGGCTGGACCCCCAAATAATATTCCTTGACGTGCTAAGGGGTATCTAGAGAGTGGGATAGGTTTAATAACTACCCTAACCCTAACGCGTACCCTAACCCTAACCCCTACCCTAACCCTAACACGTACCCTAATCCTAACCCGTAACCTAAACCGAGCCCTAACCCTCAAACTAACCCTAACCCTAAACCTAACCCATACCCTACGCCGTACCCGAACCCGTAACCGAACCCGTACCCGAACCCGTACCCTAAGCCGTACCCTAACCCTAACCCTAACCCTAAGCTACCCTTGACTGCTTCTGCCTCCAATAGATTTCCTAAGCACTAGTGTTTTAAGGAACAGGTTAAAAAGAGAATCCTAATGTGATTTCTTGATAATGGGTGTGTTCCTTATCTTCTCCTAGTGTCTAAACTCTTCTCCATGGCTGGACCCCCAAATAATATTCCTTGACGTGCTAAGGGGTATCTAGAGAGTGGGATAGGTTTAATAACTACCCTGACCCTAACGCGTACCCTAACCCTAACCCCTACCCTAACCCTAACACGTACCCTAATCCTAACACGTAACCTAAACCGAGCCCTAACCCTCAAACTAACCCTAACCCTAAACCTAACCCATACCCTACGCCGTACCCGAACCCGTACCCGAACCCGTACCCAAACCCGTACCCTAAGCCGTACGCTAACCCTAACCCTAACCCTAAGCTACCCTTGACTGCTTCTGCCTCCAATAGATTTTCTAAGCACTAGTGTTTTAAGGAACAGGTTAAAAAGAGAATCCTAATGTGATTTCTTGATAATGGGTGTATTCCTTATCTTCTCCTAGTGTCTAAACTCTTCTCCATGGCTGGACCCCCAAATAATATTCCTTGACGTGCTAAGGGGTATCTAGAGAGTGGGATAGGTTTAATAACTACCCTAACCCTAACGCATACCCTAACCCTAACCCCTACCCTAACCCTAACACGTACCCTAATCCTAACCCGTACCCTAAACCGAGCCCTAACCTTCAAACTAACCCTAAACCTAACCCATACCCTACGCCGTACACGAACCCGTACCCGAAACCGTACCCTAAGCCGTACCCTAACCCTAACCCTAACCCTAAACCTAACCCTAACCCTAAGCTACCCTTGACTGCTTCTGCCTCCAATAGATTTCCTAAGCACTAGTGTTTTAAGGAACAGGTTAAAAAGAGAATCCTAATGTGATTTCTTGATAATGGGTGTGTTCCTTATCTTCTCCTAGTGTCTAAACTCTTCTCCATGGCTGGACACCCAAATAATATTCCTTGACGTGCTAAGGGGTATCTAGAGAGTGGGATAGGTTTAATAACTACCCTATCCCTAACGCGTACCCTAACCCTAACACGTACCCTAATCCTAACCCGTACCCTAAACCGAGCCCTAACCCTCAAACTAACCCTAACCCTAACCCTAACCCATACCCTACGCCGTACCCGAACCCGTACCCGAACCCGTACCCTAAGCCGTACCCTAAAGCTAACCCTAACTCTAACCCTAACCCTAACCCTAAGCTACCCTTTACTGCTTCTGCCTCCAATAGATTTCCTAAGCACTAGTGTTTTAAGGAACAGGTTAAAAAGAGAATCCTAATGTGATTTCTTGATAATGGGTGTGTTCCTTATCTTCTCCTAGTGTCTAAACTCTTCTCCATGGCTGGACCCCCAAATAATATTCCTTGACGTGCTAAGGGTTATCTAGAGAGTGGGATAGGTTTAATAACTACCCTAACCCTAACGCGTACCCTAACCCTAACCTCTACCCTAACCCTAAGACGTACCCTAATCCTAACCCGTAACCTAAACCGAGCCCTAACCCTCAAACTAACCCTAACGCTAACCCTAACCCATACCCTACGCCATACCCGAACCCGTACCCGAACCCGTACACTAAGCCGTACCTAACCCTAACCATAACCCTAACCCTAAACCTAACCCTAAGCTACCCTTGACTGCTTCTGCCTCCAATAGATTTCCTAAGCACTAGTGTATTAAGGAACAGGTTAAAAAGAGAATCCTAATGTGATTTCAGGATAATGGGTGTGTTCCTTATCTTCTCCTACTGTCTAAACTCTTCTCCATGGCTGGACCCCCAAATAATATTCCTTGACGTGCTAAGGGGTATCTAGGGAGTGGGATAGGTTTAATAACTACCCTACCCCTAACGCGTACCCTAACCCTAACCCCTACCCTAAACCTAACACGAACCCTAATCCTAACCCGTACCCTAAACCGAGCCCTAACCTTCAAACTAACCCTAACCCTAACCCTAACCCATACGCTACGCCGTACACGAACCCGTACCCGAACCCGTACCCTAAGCCGTACCCTAACCCTAACCCTAACCCTAAGCTACCCTTGACTGCTTCTGCCTCCAATAGATTTCTTAAGCACTAGTGTTTTAAGGAACAGGTTAAAAAGAGAATCCTAATGTGATTTATTGATAATGGGTGTGTTCCTTATCTTCTCCTAGTGTCTAAACTCTTCTCCATGGCTGGACCCCCAAATAATATTCCTTGACGTGCTAAGGGGTATCTAGAGAGTGGGATAGGTTTAATAACTACCCTAACCCTAACGCGTACCCTAACCCTAACCCCTACCCTAACCCTAACACGTACCCTAATCCTAACACGTAACCTAAACCGAGCCCTAACCCTCAAACTAACCCTAATCCTAAACCTAACCCATACCCTACGCCGTACCCGAACCCGTACCCGAACCCGTACCCGAACCCGTACCCTAAGCCGTACCCTAACCCTAACCCTAACCCTAAGCTACCCTTGACTGCTTCTGCCTCCAATAGATTTCCTAAGCACTAGTGTTTTAAGGAACAGGTTAAAAAGAGAATCCTAATGTGATTTCTTGATAATGGGTGTGTTCCTTATCTTCTCCTAGTGTCTAAACTCTTCTCCATGGCTGGACCCCCAAATAATATTCCTTGACGTGCTAAGGGGTATCTAGAGTGTGGGATAGGTTTAATAACTACCCTAACCCTAACGCGTACCCTAACCCTAACCCCTACCCTAACCCTAACACGTACCCTAATCCTAACCCGTAACCTAAACCGAGCCCTAACCCTCAAACTAACCCTAACCCTAAACCTAACCCATACCCTACGCCGTACCCGAACCCGTACCCGAACCCGTACCCGATCCCGTACCCTAAGCCGTACCCTAACCCTAACCCTAACCCTAAGCTACCCTTGACTGCTTCTGCCTCCAATAGATTTCCTAAGCACTAGTGTTTTAAGGAACAGGTTAAAAAGAGAATCCTAATGTGATTTCAGGATAATGGGTGTGTTCCTTATCTTCTCCTAGTGTCTAAACTCTTCTCCATGGCTGGACCCCCGAATAATATTCCTTGACGTGCTAAGGGGTATGTAGAGAGTGGGATAGGTTTAATAACTACCCTAACCCTAACGCGTACCCTAACCCTAACCCCTACCCTAACCCTAACACGTACCCTAATCCTAACCCGTAACCTAAACCGAGCCCTAACCCTCAAACTAACCCTAACCCTAAACCTAACCCATACCCTACGCCGTACCCGAACCCGTAACCGAACCCGTACCCGAACCCGTACCCTAAGCCGTACCCTAACCCTAACCCTAACCCTAAGCTACCCTTGACTGCTTCTGCCTCCAATAGATTTCCTAAGCACTAGTGTTTTAAGGAACAGGTTAAAAAGAGAATCCTAATGTGATTTCTTGATAATGGGTGTGTTCCTTATCTTCTCCTAGTGTCTAAACTCTTCTCCATGGCTGGACCCCCAAATAATATTCCTTGACGTGCTAAGGGGTATCTAGGGAGTGGGATAGGTTTAATAACTACCCTAACCCTAACGCGTACCCTAACCCTAACCTCTACCCTAACCCTAAGACGTACCCTAATCCTAACCCGTAACCTAAACCGAGCCCTAACCCTCAAACTAACCCTAACCATAACCCTAACCCATACCCTACGCCATACCCGAACCCGTACCCGAACCCGTACACTAAGCCGTACCTAACCCTAACCATAACCCTAACCCTAAACCTAACCCTAAGCTACCCTTGACTGCTTCTGCCTCCAATAGATTTCCTAAGCACTAGTGTATTAAGGAACAGGTTAAAAAGAGAATCCTAATGTGATTTCAGGATAATGGGTGTGTTCCTTATCTTCTCCTACTGTCTAAACTCTTCTCCATGGCTGGACCCCCAAATAATATTCCTTGACGTGCTAAGGGGTATCTAGGGAGTGGGATAGGTTTAATAACTACCCTACCCCTAACGCGTACCCTAACCCTAACCCCTACCCTAAACCTAACACGAACCCTAATCCTAACCCGTACCCTAAACCGAGCCCTAACCTTCAAACTAACCCTAACCCTAACCCTAACCCATACGCTACGCCGTACACGAACCCGTACCCGAACCCGTACCCTAAGCCGTACCCTAACCCTAACCCTAACCCTAAGCTACCCTTGACTGCTTCTGCCTCCAATAGATTTCTTAAGCACTAGTGTTTTAAGGAACAGGTTAAAAAGAGAATCCTAATGTGATTTATTGATAATGGGTGTGTTCCTTATCTTCTCCTAGTGTCTAAACTCTTCTCCATGGCTGGACCCCCAAATAATATTCCTTGACGTGCTAAGGGGTATCTAGAGAGTGGGATAGGTTTAATAACTACCCTAACCCTAACGCGTACCCTAACCCTAACCCCTACCCTAACCCTAACACGTACCCTAATCCTAACACGTAACCTAAACCGAGCCCTAACCCTCAAACTAACCCTAATCCTAAACCTAACCCATACCCTACGCCGTACCCGAACCCGTACCCGAACCCGTACCCGAACCCGTACCCTAAGCCGTACCCTAACCCTAAGCTACCCTTGACTGCTTCTGCCTCCAATAGATTTCCTAAGCACTAGTGTTTTAAGGAACAGGTTAAAAAGAGAATCCTAATGTGATTTCTTGATAATGGGTGTGTTCCTTATCTTCTCCTAGTTTCTAAACTCTTCTCCATGGCTGGACCCCCAAATAATATTCCTTGACGTGCTAAGGGGTATCTAGAGTGTGGGATAGGTTTAATAACTACCCTAACCCTAACGCGTACCCTAACCCTAACCCCTACCCTAACCCTAACACGTACCCTAATCCTAACCCGTAACCTAAACCGAGCCCTAACCCTCAAACTAACCCTAACCCTAAACCTAACCCATACCCTACGCCGTACCCGAACCCGTACCCGAACCCGTACCCGAACCCGTACCCTAAGCCGTACCCTAACCCTAACCCTAACCCTAAGCTACCCTTGACTGCTTCTGCCTCCAATAGATTTCCTAAGCACTAGTGTTTTAAGGAACAGGTTAAAAAGAGAATCCTAATGTGATTTCAGGATAATGGGTGTGTTCCTTATCTTCTCCTAGTGTCTAAACTCTTCTCCATGGCTGGACCCCCAAATAATATTCCTTGACGTGCTAAGGGGTATGTAGAGAGTGGGATAGGTTTAATAACTACCCTAACCCTAACGCGTACCCTAACCCTAACCCCTACCCTAACCCTAACACGTACCCTAATCCTAACCCGTAACCTAAACCGAGCCCTAACCCTCAAACTAACCCTAACCATAACCCTAACCCATACCCTACGCCATACCCGAACCCGTACCCGAACCCGTACACTAAGCCGTACCTAACCCTAACCATAACCCTAACCCTAAACCTAACCCTAAGCTACCCTTGACTGCTTCTGCCTCCAATAGATTTCCTAAGCACTAGTGTATTAAGGAACAGGTTAAAAAGAGAATCCTAATGTGATTTCAGGATAATGGGTGTGTTCCTTATCTTCTCCTACTGTCTAAACTCTTCTCCATGGCTGGACCCCCAAATAATATTCCTTGACGTGCTAAGGGGTATCTAGGGAGTGGGATAGGTTTAATAACTACCCTACCCCTAACGCGTACCCTAACCCTAACCCCTACCCTAAACCTAACACGAACCCTAATCCTAACCCGTACCCTAAACCGAGCCCTAACCTTCAAACTAACCCTAACCCTAACCCTAACCCATACGCTACGCCGTACACGAACCCGTACCCGAACCCGTACCCTAAGCCGTACCCTAACCCTAACCCTAACCCTAAGCTACCCTTGACTGCTTCTGCCTCCAATAGATTTCTTAAGCACTAGTGTTTTAAGGAACAGGTTAAAAAGAGAATCCTAATGTGATTTATTGATAATGGGTGTGTTCCTTAACTTCTCCTAGTGTCTAAACTCTTCTCCATGGCTGGACCCCCAAATAATATTCCTTGACGTGCTAAGGGGTATCTAGAGAGTGGGATAGGTTTAATAACTACCCTAACCCTAACGCGTACCCTAACCCTAACCCCTACCCTAACCCTAAAACGTACCCTAATCCTAACACGTAACCTAAACCGAGCCCTAACCCTCAAACTAACCCTAATCCTAAACCTAACCCATACCCTACGCCGTACCCGAACCCGTACCCGAACCCGTACCCGAACCCGTACCCTAAGCCGTACCCTAACCCTACCCTAACCCTAAGCTACCCTTGACTGCTTCTGCCTCCAATAGATTTCCTAAGCACTAGTGTTTTAAGGAACAGGTTAAAAAGAGAATCCTAATGTGATTTCTTGATAATGGGTGTGTTCCTTATCTTCTCCTAGTGTCTAAACTCTTCTCCATGGCTGGACCCCCAAATAATATTCCTTGACGTGCTAAGGGGTATCTAGAGTGTGGGATAGGTTTAATAACTACCCTAACCCTAACGCGTACCCTAACCCTAACCCCTACCCTAACCCTAACACGTACCCTAATCCTAACCCGTAACCTAAACCGAGCCCTAACCCTCAAACTAACCCTAACCCTAAACCTAACCCATACCCTACGCCGTACCCGAACCCGTACCCGAACCCGTACCCGATCCCGTACCCTAAGCCGTACCCTAACCCTAACCCTAACCCTAAGCTACCCTTGACTGCTTCTGCCTCCAATAGATTTCCTAAGCACTAGTGTTTTAAGGAACAGGTTAAAAAGAGAATCCTAATGTGATTTCAGGATAATGGGTGTGTTCCTTATCTTCTCCTAGTGTCTAAACTCTTCTCCATGGCTGGACCCCCGAATAATATTCCTTGACGTGCTAAGGGGTATGTAGAGAGTGGGATAGGTTTAATAACTACCCTAACCCTAACGCGTACCCTAACCCTAACCCCTACCCTAACCCTAACACGTACCCTAATCCTAACCCGTACCCTAAACCGAGCCCTAACCCTCAAACTAACCCTAACCCTAAACCTAACCCATACCCTACGCCGTACCCGAACCCGTAACCGAACCCGTACCCGAACCCGTACCCTAAGCCGTACCCTAACCCTAACCCTAACCCTAAGCTACCCTTGACTGCTTCTGCCTCCAATAGATTTCCTAAGCACTAGTGTTTTAAGGAACAGGTTAAAAAGAGAATCCTAATGTGATTTCTTGATAATGGGTGTGTTCCTTATCTTCTCCTAGTGTCTAAACTCTTCTCCATGGCTGGACCCCCAAATAATATTCCTTGACGTGCTAATGGTTATCTAGAGAGTGGGATAGGTTTAATAACTACCCTAACCCTAACGCGTACCCTAACCCTAACCCCTACCCTAACCCTAAGACGTACCCTAATCCTAACCCGTAACCTAAACCGAGCCCTAACCCTCAAACTAACCCTAACCATAACCCTAACCCATACCCTACGCCATACCCGAACCCGTACCCGAACCCGTACACTAAGCCGTACCTAACCCTAACCATAACCCTAACCCTAAACCTAACCCTAAGCTACCCTTGACTGCTTCTGCCTCCAATAGATTTCCTAAGCACTAGTGTATTAAGGAACAGGTTAAAAAGAGAATCCTAATGTGATTTCAGGATAATGGGTGTGTTCCTTATCTTCTCCTACTGTCTAAACTCTTCTCCATGGCTGGACCCCCAAATAATATTCCTTGACGTGCTAAGGGGTATCTAGGGAGTGGGATAGGTTTAATAACTACCCTACCCCTAACGCGTACCCTAACCCTAATCCCTACCCTAAACCTAACACGAACCCTAATCCTAACCCGTACCCTAAACCGAGCCCTAACCTTCAAACTAACCCTAACCCTAACCCTAACCCATACGCTACGCCGTACACGAACCCGTACCCGAACCCGTACCCTAAGCCGTACCCTAACCCTAACCCTAACCCTAAGCTACCCTTGACTGCTTCTGCCTCCAATAGATTTCTTAAGCACTAGTGTTTTAAGGAACAGGTTAAAAAGAGAATCCTAATGTGATTTATTGATAATGGGTGTGTTCCTTATCTTCTCCTAGT